>NC_135512.1:12067500-12140000 GCF_051989575.1 Stigmatopora nigra
CCTTAAAAACAAATAGACACATAAAAAGTATTCCTACAGCATACTTTCCTTTTCAAAATGGATTCACCATTGACTTTGAGTCACTTTTCAGGACTAACCCTACCCGGTTTTTCTATTTGCACTGAAACCACATGGCTCAAAGATGATAATTGTACTGCTCTGCGACCGCCTTATTTGCGTCAGAGGCAGTTGTTTAGTTTGTCATCATTCTTTCTCACTTCAAATCATTCACCTCACTTCAATACATGAATGCTGCTTTGAATATCAGTGCATGACAGTTTTGTCATGTTTTAAAGTCCTCTACAAAATTCGCTTATCGCTAAATGGTCCTCAGTTAAAATCCAGGTGACTCCACCTGTGTGTAGTTTGCATGTTCTAACCCTCCACGACCCTTGTGAGGATGAAGCAGTTCAGAAAATTAGTAAATAAATATTATTAATATATGGCGTTTTTTTTGTATTTGGTTGTATCGTACTTCAACTAAGAATCCAAGGTTGTGTCACTTGTCATCTCTTTAAAAAAAACATTGTATCAGACATACGTCAACCAGAAACCATATCTAGGTTTCTTCAGGGATTCAAACATATTTTATCATTGACATAACGCTGGGCAGAGTCTATCCTATAGGAGGGTCAGTTTTGAGAAACGCTTAAATGCAGTATTCTTGACTCTGTCCTACTCTTTACTGGCAGGTAAGAGGTCGCCAGTATTTCTGTCCCATGGCTGTCTCGAGTTTCAGGTCAATTTCGATACTTACCGCTCATGTCTTACTCTAATAGGCACAGTATCCATCTGCTTGGCAAAGCTACGGGAACCTAATCCATTTTAGATACAGTGCAGTACATGCAGCATGTGCTCTATCAAAATAAGAACCTCACTTGAGCTGTTTTAAGGTTCAGTATTCAGGCATATTTCCCAAGTTGCTGGGCAAGCTGACTAGGTGACACCCAGTGAAACTCTGTTTGTGACGCAGTGCGGTTTTGGATATCTTTTAATCCAAAAGTTTTGACAGTTGTAAGGATAGGAGTGGCTGTGACTTCTGCAGAGTAATCTTCCTTGTAGTAACTGCTCTTTGTAGAACAACACATACCAATGAATTGCATTAGATAATGACGTCAAAACTCACAACAATGTGAGTACTTAAACGGTGTAATTAGGCTAATTATGAATCAGTTTACGGGCTCTTCCAGCGAAATTATTTGTTTTGCTGTGGTTTAGATTTTTCTGTAACTTACATAGATACATATGATCATTAGTTAGTGGGTCGGTTAGGTAGTTCACACCATTGGCTATTTATTCCATTATTACAGGCACCCGAGTTCCACCTTCTTACTTCTGTCAAAGTTTATTTCCCCAATAGCCACGAGTAGCCAATGCATTAAGAGTAAGTGAGACAATCTATACCTTCATTTGATTGGCTAAGGTAGTACTGGCATTTAAGTATGTCTGGCAACCACTAAATCGCCTACTTCTTTTTTTTTGCTTCAATTTTAGGTTTAAATTTCACTTTGTTGAACAAGATTCCGTCGGATGGAATACATATGATTAAAATGATTTTTTTTATGCCAGTACATAGTTTTATAATGTTGTTTTTATAACAATCAATGACACTTGCTGTTATCTTCTGATTTTGACTGAACTCTTGAGGTACACAGTGATCTTGTAAAAACTCAATCTAGGTTTGACCTTCAAGTTTTGGACTCGTAATTAATGCAGATTATTAGTTTCTTAATTTTTAAATTGAATCACCTTCCTGGGTCAAATGAGGAGGTTCTATTGTTTTTATTTGATTTATCAAGGTCAGTCCAATTTGAGTGACATTAATAAATTGTATAGTTTTGACCTACCACGCATTAATATCTTCCCACCTGTGTAAACACTAAAAAGTCATAGTCAATACATGATTTTTTTTCCCAACAGTGCTCACAATAGTGTGTTCTTGAAACTCCAAGATAAAACTAGGTTACCTTCACCCTTTTTATATTCATTCTGTACTTACTATTGAGAAGTGAACCTATTTGTCCAAAGCTTTTCAAAAGGCTTCTAATGGCTTGCTGAATATATCCACTAGATGTGCTCTTTCTGGTTGCTAATTTTCAAGTTGTTGTATAAAGTGTAGTTCCAAATCATTACGTTCTTCAAGAATTGAATGAAGAGAGCAATAGCCATTTTCCATTTTGTCATTTGATCAATGGTAACTATGTTAGTTCATTATCTCTGACAATGTTTTACGTAATTTCTATACGAGAGTTATGGCGAACAGGGTTGCAAATCTGCACGCCTTAGTGCTATATCAGCATGCTCATAGATTCTTGCATCGGCAGCCGTAGTGGAATTTGCAGATGCTATTTTTGCACACCTAATTTCTCCAAAAGCAATGCTATTGCGTTTTTTTTCTCTTTCCCAACAGGGTTCTTATTGGCAAATGTAGCATGCCTTACTTGGAAATGTCTTTTCACATGACTCTTATTCAACATTCAAAATCAAAAGCCCAAATCAAAAGCCTTTATTGTCATCATACACAGCTGCATATAACGAAATTGGTGGTGCTACTCCACAAAGCACGTTTTCCCAGTAAAAAAAAAACATAAGTACATAATATAAAAATATAAAAAATCACATCCTGGCAAGGTCAATTCTAAAATATTGCACAGTCTGAGATTTGCACATTGTTATTGCACACCCCGAAGTTATTGCACAGAAAGGATTGTGTGTCGTGCTAACGCAAGTTCAGAGTCCTGATGGCTGTGGGAAAAAAACTGTCCCTAAGTCTATTTGTCCGTTTGTCCGTTAATGAGTCTGGCATCCAATCCTTCCACATTGATCTAACCCTCGATTACAGACGTGTGAGGCAGGCATGCTAAACACTCATTCATCGATCTCCCTAATTGATTCTAAGTCATTATAAATAATAAAATGATACACCCATGTTTTTCTTTATTATAGTAATTGTAGTTGTTTTAGTCCTGCCAGACTTATTAATACTTGCGGACATAATGAAAATGTTTGAACTACAAAATAGCCTGGCAAAAGAGATAAATTCCTATGTTCTCTTAACTGGCCTCCATATACGTTGCCAAATTGTGACCTTAAGCTATATATGCCATAGGTCGCTGCAATGGATATGAACGTGTGTACGTGTCAGGTCATCCTTTTCATTTTTTCAAGAGCCCTTCATATTTTAAATGGATTAAGTCAAATTATTTGCTTTTATTTGATGTGCCCATCCTCCAGTATGTCTATGAATAACTATATATCTTGCTTAAGTATTGTGATTGCTGTCTTTCAAGTTTAAGGCAATTATGGAGAGTAGCAAGAACCAAGGCCCTGTGTAAATCACACGATTGATCAAACTTCACTGTCTCCCACCATTCTGGCTATTGCTCGCAATTCACACAGACGTGCTACGATGAAAAGTATTGTGTATACAACCCAGGTCGCGTTGAGAAATGCACGTCTCTCTGTAGATTCAAAGCCTCAAGTGTTTGCATGTGTGTTTACAGAGGCCTTGTTTGCCCAAACGGTACCTTGCATCACTCGGTGAAGTTGGGACTCAACTTGTGTTTGTCCTGTAAATAAGTGGGAGTCTCTCATCTTGTGTGCGTTCGTGCATGTCCGTGAGTCTGTGAGTGCGTAGACTTATGTGGCAGATGTGGGTAGCTTTGTGTTTGTTCTCAGAAAGGATGTGAGGAATATCTCGTCCCACCTTTAAACCGCCTGCTCTGTAGCTCTGGACAGATCTAGCAGTTGTTGATATGGTCTGAGCCTTGGCAGCAAAGTCACTTCATCACTACTGCTTACGGGAGCTCCTTTATCATTCATACAGGCCGCAGAATGCACTTGTGTGTAAAATGCATCACGATTCATCGAGTTGCAGCCAAATCCGTATAACCCATCCGTCAGCTAAGATATGTTGTGTTGTTATGGTGACAAAACAGAAAACGTAGCCATTGGGGAAATAAATATGTGAAATCCCTTATTGGACTTTATTGATAATTCAGTTGAGATTGACACTAGTGTTTCTGTCTATTTTCAAGGTAAATGCAACAAGTCAGTTCATTAAGAGTTAATTTTTCATGCCAAAGATGTCTGAGTAACTATTAATTCTCTATCCCTTTTACCACACATTAATAACCAAACCAAATGATTAATTAAATATAGGTTTTCAATAAAAGCACATTCTAAACTGTTTTTAAATCTGCTTTCTGTATTCAGCTTGATATGCATCATATGTCTTTGTTTAAAAAAAATAGTATAAGTAAACATGCACTATTAATTCACATGCATTTTCAATGACTGTATTCATAATAACATCTGCATGTGCGGACGACCCAAAGTTGCACATGAATTTATTAAATTAAAAGGATTTTTTTTTCAAGTTCAATATATTTAACCAAATTAAGTTTCAGGATGGCCATTTTATTCTAAAATCATTTGGGAAAAATCATTTTTTCAAAGATACAGCATATATTGCACATTTGTAAAACCAGAATGAACACAATGATTGCCCCCCCTCCAAAAAAGAAACAAGATTGTATGAAGTTATAGTCTCCAAAGAAAGACAGATTCTTGCTCACTGTAGTATGATAATGCAGTACCGTTTTGGCTAATCATACTTGTTTGATCAAATTTTGTCCTGTCATGGGTTATTGTATTATTAATATACACTGTGTTGATGAGTGTCAGATTGGCGGCACAGTGGTCAAGTGGTTTACATGTCCACTTCAGGGTTCTTAGATCAAGGGTTGGTTCCCTGTTGGGTTCCAACTTTTCTGTGTAGAGTTTATATGTTGTCCTCGAGCCTGCGTGAGTTTTCCCCGGGTTGTCCGGTTTCCTGCCACATTCCTAAAATATATCTTGTAGGCCAGTAGAACACTCTAAATCATCCATAGGTATGAGTGTACGCGTAAATTGTTTATCGCTTCATTGTGCCCTGCGAATGGGTGGCCATCAATTCAGCATGTGTCCCCCCTACTGCCCATAATTAGCTGAGAGACCCTTGTGAGGATAATCAGAACAAAAGAAAACTAAAATCAAATGAGTGTCAGAGTACAATTTAATTTAATTATGTACTAAATACTTGGTGTCACTTTGTGTTGCATTTTACTGTATGAAATGTACGTCACAATGCTGATTTGATTTATTTCAAATTCTAATATTGCCTTGTCTTTTTTGCCTTTCCATTGGAATGTTAATGCCTTGCCCAGTATTTGATTTCGTTCACTTGCCATCAAGTACTCGAATGTCAGTCTGATACCCTGGGACATTAAAATCACAGTGACACTGTGTTCTTGAAGGATATCCATTTCCAAAGTGACAATCACAAGTAATCTTTGTGCGTCCCCTTGTATCCAAAATAATTGCAGTCCATGGTTTAATGGGAGGTGATCCCAGCGTTGAAATGACACTGGCAAAAACAGGACTGGTCCCTGCGTGTAATAAACAAGCCTTCATGCCAAATATCTAAGGTCCTAAACATGCTCTGTACATGATCACAGTGAGTGGATGAAAGCCAAGGGAAATCCAGAGTTTAGGGAAAGGTCCACTTGTGCATTAGTGATGGCGTACTCGTATGTTTGTGTGCGAGTTGAATTGAGAAACATCACTTAGATTTGTGGACTCACAACTCACAATATTTGACCATGTTGAACACATGAAGGGCTATTCGCAAGTATAATAATTTTGAAATGACTGAAATATATTTATTTCAGTAGAAAAGCAAGAGGTCGTATCAAATAGGTCACAATCACATCAATTATTGTGAATTGTATTTAATCAATTTAACTTAATTATCTTTTTACATGATGTGATTTTTGAGAAAAATGTCCACATTATGTATATGCCAGGCATTGTTGTCCAAAATTTAACATTGCAGTCTTGTGACAACCAAAAATGTGATGTCCACCACCCATGTGGACGCCAGGTTCTACGAGGTTAAAGGTTTCAATCTACTAGGATTTTAAAACTCAATTTACCCTTTATTTCTAGAAAATGTCTGAAAAGAATTAATATCCCGTTCTGCACACTTCTAATATAAACATCAGAATGATTGCTCATTTACAATAGTTGCTTGATTCTCTTGAAATTACTTCTTGAATATAAAACAGTCAACGCTTCTTCTCCTAGGTTTCATTGTTTTAATACCAATGCTCAACAAATAGGCAGAGCCAGAGATTGAGAAATCCATGTCAGGTTTTAGCCGTGTCTCTCCCTGAAAAAGAGCAAAGCCAACCTCAGTAAGCTGGAAGCCTGCATTCTGCAAGTATTTGAATTATGCCATTGACGTCAGCACAGTCATAAAATAGACGGCTGTCCTTCCCCTCAAGTATTCCCTTGCCAGCAGCCCTGTTCAGTTCGGCACAGTGCAAATGGATTGAAACATGCTCTATTGCACAGACAGGCCCTTTTGTTTTGATATTTGGAGCTTGAGGGCCAATATGACAGAAACACATCACTAAAAAAATGTACCTATGGCTTCCCTGACATATAAACAATTAATAAAGCATTACATTCAACCCATTAAACCAAAACATATATCATTCATTAACACAGCTTATCCTCACAAAGGTCGTGGGGGTGCTAGAGCAAAAAAAGTTATGGTGAACAAAATGAATAATAATGTAATTTGAGAAAGATTTTTTTTAATACACATTCCAGTGAAGAATCATGTGTGTATTATTAAAATGACTTAATTATCAAATGAAACACTTAACTATTTTTATTCCATAATTGTTTTGTTTTTACCGGGGAATGGACAAGCCAGATGATTGTAATGGGTGCCATATGCCTGTTAAAATTTTATATGGGTTGTCTTGGATGTGGAATTATATAATCGAGGAAATCAGGATGGTCCATTTAAAAAGAATAATATTTTTTTGTGTTAACTGCCTTTTATTTGCTCTATTCGATTTCCCATAGCTCTTATATGAGCTTGCAAAGAGAACCATGTGGGATCAAATTTGGACTCTCATTTGCCATGCTTACTCATGTAGAGGATTCATGTTGTTTGAGGTCACCTGAGGTTTGCCTCAGCTGTTCTTCATATGTGTCTGGAAACTCTGATCCTTCTTTGCACGCAAACCCCTTCATCGTTTACTGCCTGTGCCTTGTTTCACGTCTTACTCAGCTGACTCTGCCCTACCTCAGTCCAACAGACTTGAATGAAGGGCAATTCACAAGTGTCATCATTTTGAAATTACTGAAATATCTTTTATTTCAGTAGAAAAGCAAGAGGTCATATCAAATATGTCACAATCACATCCAGTATTGTTAATTGTATTTAACCAAATCATCTTTTTACATGGTGTAGTTTCTGAGAAAAATGATGTCCACATCATAAGTGTACGCCAGGCCGTTGTAGTCCAAAATTTAACATTGTAGTCTTGTGACAACCAAAAATGTGATGTCCACCACACACATGGACACCAGGCCTTACAAGATTAAAAGTATCAGCTGTAGCCTCCCTTTTATCAAGTGAAGAAGCATTGCAGATATGATCGCAACATCACGTGTCCCTGTGAGTTTGCCAACTAGAACAATTATAATACTTAACTGGGAATTTCTATTGGAGTTATTTTTGCACAGTAGATATTTTTAGTTTTGTTGCTATGCTCAGATAGAATGGATTCAATTAGAAACAATTTAGTCATCCTTTTTTTTTGTGGTTAGTTCTTGAATGAATCATGGCTAAAATGCACTGTAAAATATAAGTGAAATGGAGAAAAAAGTGTGAGAACTTTATGAATTTGTGGCCTTTATAAAGAATTATATAACAATGATCAATGATCATTATCGACATCATGATTAATATTTCCGTGTTCACCAAATATACTAGATGAGCTCCCTAAGGACCCACCTTGGAATCGAACTCTCTATCTCAGAAATGTTAGGGCGATGCGGTAACCACTCGGCGTCTGGGCCTTGCAAATTTCAAATATTTATTTATTCATTCATTTTCTGAACCATTTATCCTCAGAAGGGTCTTTAGCCTATCCTGGCTAACTACGGGCATTAGGCCCAGAATCGGTTGCGAGCCAATCGCAGGGCATGAGGAGGGGGACAACTATTCTCCCTCACTCTCTTACCTAGAAGCAATTCAGAGTGTTCAACCAGCCTACACGCATGTTTCTGGAATGTGGGAGAACACAATAGGACCAACCTGGAATGGAACCCAGAACCTCAAAACTGTGAGGCCAAAGCGCTAACCACTCAACCGCAGTGCCACTCCAAATTTCAAATATCATTCTTTTATTTTACATTAACCCGTGAGCATATTCATGAAGTGGCGTCAGAGGGAGATGGTGGTTAATTGAATGAAATTACGTACTATTCTTCATAATAATCTTATTGTTTGGATCAATTGTGTGTTATGATCATAATGATCATGTCATTCATTAATCAATTAAATTATTCAATTAATAAAAAATGTGTGTAAATATCATATTTGATTTAAATGCAATTCTCCTGATGGGTGCTGTCATGTTTTCACGTGGAGACGGGAATGTGCCCTGACATGGTGCAGGGTAGGGAGTATTATCAAGATAGCTAGAAAAGGCCTGGCAATGTGGGAGTATCAGGGAGTTATATAATATTCACATTTTTTTCTTTGACAATATTCAAACCGGTCAGCCTCACAGTTCTGAGAACAAGGGCTTGATCCCACTTCAGGTTCCAGTGTGGAGTTTGCATGTTCTCCCCAGACTGGGGTGTGTTTTCTCTTGGAACCCTCGTTTCCTCCCACATTCCAAAACCATGCATGGTAGGCTGGTTGAACACTCTCAATTGCCCCTACTGTGTATGAGTGTGAGGGTGAATGATTGCCCATTGTAAACTGCCATTGGTTGTGTCCAGCATCCCCGCAACACATACGATGATAAGTGGCACGGAAAATGAATCAATTAATATTCAAATCTAAAGTTGTGTATTAAACACTACCGCATTTTACGGACTATAAGGCACTCCATCAATGACTGTGTTTTGTTTCACTTGATTTTACGGTGAATCAGTGCATCTATGTACAGTTTTTGCCAGTTGTTCCTTGTCTTTTAATGTTGTATTTTTTTTCCATTAATTAATTATATTTATCACATGTTTTTTGTTTTGAGCTGGTATTTATTGGTTTAATCCATGATTAATGTGTGGTTTGAGTACTTTACTAGAGTAGTATAACAGTTAAACACCAATAAAATAAGTATGAAGTCGGAAAGCATAACTACAATTTAAATAGGATTGCATTGGATTGTTTGACATACTGTCATTTTTTGAGAAAACAAATAATAATTTACTAATAATTGTAAAATAATTTACTTTTATAGTCCGCAAAATACAGAAATACATTTTAATTGTTATTAGATTATGGGCCGTACAACTAAAAAGAGACTGAGAGGCTCCTCAAGGTCGAGTCGGTGTTCAACTAACCTTCCATCAAGCTGAATCACTGATAGGAGCTACAAAGGGCCTTACTGACGTCTGCTACTTTATCAAAAAAGTTAATGCATCAGACGAAGGACCATATTTTTGCATCAGAGTGTGTCATCGTGTCTGATAGCAGCAAATGTAAGACTGATAACTGATACATTTAGGCCTTGGAGAAACCCCTCTGATGTCAGCCTGTTCCGCAACTCCGTTCTTTCTCCTCCCATTTGCGTAAATCCCCGCGTGTATCTGTGTGTGAATAACACACAGTCTGGGAAATGTGGGTGCGTGTGTATGGATGCATTTTCTGGGAAAAGCTACAGTTTTGCTTGGTGCCCAAGGTTCACTCATAAAACCGGCTACGTTCACCATGATTGTGCATATTGTGCGGATGTGAAATATACAATCTGCATGAAATATTTCTGCCTTTCTAATAACAATAATGTTTAGTTTAAAGATATACCTCGGACAAAAGCGCATTTCTTTTTCTACCGCAGGTATAATTCAAAATGTTACACTTCACTTTCATGTGTAACATTTGTCTATAGAAAAAAAAATATGTTCAGGTTTTTACATGTGGTTACACGTGTTTTAAAAATGTATATTTATTATTGGATTCCTTATTTTTAGTGAAGTGTCAGTGGAATATTTCTTCCGTATGCGTCACAGACAAAAGATAGTACACCAGGGACTTCCTCAAAATATACAGTTGGTTAAGTTCATTGAAGCCTTTAATTTGTTCATACTTGCGAATAATTGTTAAACTACAATGTGCCCTTCGATTGACTGGTGGGTGACCAGTCTAGGAATGTGTACATGTGTATGTTATGAGAAGGACAGGGAACACTATGTGCCAGAAGAGTGGGAAGAAGAGAACAGGGTTGGAGGGGTTACAACAAGTGAACGGTTTTGTGACTTTATCGCACATCATTGAAAAGGTTTCATGGTTTTTAAAAGTTGATGCAATGTGGTGTATACGTGGCCCATGAGTCTAATGATCAAATATCTCCTGTTAATGGTTCATTTTTCATTCACTTATTCAGAAAATTCCTACTGTTTGTCTCAAAATGAATACTGTATTACATAAATGTGCTTTTAATTTTTTCAATTCTCATTCTATGACTCACTAAAATTAGAAACTTCCATATCCTGTTTTGTCAAAGCAGGAATTTATCTAAACAATTTTAAGACTATTTTTATCATGCAAGTACTTACGCCTTTCAGTTCACAAATTAGAAAAATAAATTCTAATTGTTATTGGATTATGATCGCAGAAGTAAAAGGCTTCTCAAGGTCAAGTTAGTGTTCAGTAAACCTAACAGTTTATATTGTTTATGATTTTATTTCCCATCAGTCATCAGTGATTTAACGTTCATGTGACATCAGTTTCTTTTTATTTAAAAAAAAGAAAGATTATTTTGATATTTTGGAGGATAAGATGAGACCAAGTGTATGAATAGAACAATTATTGAGATTAAAAAAGTGGAATTAAAATAATGTGAAACCCTTCATCATTTGCTTTGTGGTATTGTGGTGATACCTCGTTCCATTCATGTCACATTAAGATTTGGCACACAAAATTTACATCTGATTCCCTTCCTGAAACAAACCACAAGGCGAAATGATAATCAATCAGTTAATAAAGCACACTGATTTCTGACAATCTTGACATTCCAGTGTATATTCTGCTGAGAAATAAGATCCCTTTAAAGAACTTTGACATTTATAAATAGCAGAATACATTTATTATAAAATCTCATTTGATCGATTTTAACGATTTCAACTTGGCTTTTGTGCAACCAATTTGATTATTAATTAATACTTATTCCCTTATTCTGGTCTAATGAAATACCAGACCATATCAGTTGAACTGAGCTGGGCACATCCAGTCACAAAATTGTTTCCACATTAAACAACTTATGTAAAGAGTAGTATACTTCAAAAAAAAAAAAGGCATATATACATTTCAATCTTCTCACAAAAGATGTGACGTAACTATATGTGGTTCAAATATCATATCTATATGTTTTCAAAGTCTATATTTTAATCATACCATGTATTTATTGTTCTCTTAAACTAGTTCATGAGTTTGGGACAATAGGTAGATGCAGGTTCGAATGTGACACATTTTGAGATCCTATACTAAAGATGAATACTGTGGTGAACCATTCATTACGATAAATGTATCTTTATACTACTGCATTATGGCAATCAAACTTGTCAAATCCTAACGAGATGTATTGACTCGAAATAAAGCAGAATGTGTGTTCTCCTGTATGAGTGTTTACTAGTCAAAACCTAGACAGCACTAGTCATCAAAATCAATTTCGACATTCTATAAAAAACTAACTCTGTCTGCTATGACCTCACTTCTCTTTTATTATAAATGTGAGTGATACATTTTGCAGTCATATGTACAATGTCAGGATTCAGCTCGTAAAGTCTGAAAGAGAGAACTCTAACCTAACTGCCATCACCAATCTTTGTGAGGAAGTCTTGTGTAACCACCTGTTGTGATGTGGTGCTTTGATTTGCTTCTAAATGCATGGGACATATTTAAAGATATTTACTGTGCAAAGACTGCGAACTAGATACTCGTTAGTGCAATCCTAAAAAAACAATTTGGTCACTGCAGGCTATAAATGGAAATATTTTCACATCTCAAATGTTTATTAGGTGGCCCGGTGGATGAGTGTTTAGCGCGTCGGCCCAGCAGATGAGTGTTTAGTGCAGTGTTCTCCATACTATTCCACGAAGGGCCACAGTGGGTGCGGGTTTTCATTCCAACCCATAAAGAGGACACCTTTTCACCAAGCTGGTGTCCTACAAGTACAATCAGTGGATTGCAGTCAGGTGCTTCTTGTCTTCTGCTGAAATCTCATTGGTCAAACTGTTTATGCTAGACCGGTTGGAACAAAAACCTGGACCCACACCGGCCCTCGGGGACAGGTTTGGGGACCCCTGGGTTAGTGCGTCGACCTCACTGTTCTAGGGTCCTGGGTTCAAATCCAGGTTGGTCCACCTGTGTGGAGTTTTCAAGTTCTCCCTGGGCCTGCGTGTGTTTTCCCCATGGTACTCTGTTTTCCTCCCACATTCCAAAAATATGATCTGCCTGTGCTAATATTGTGTATCAAATACATCTTACTGTAACGTTTTGGTCGGCTGGATTAATAGTAGGAAAACAATAAAGGACAAGCAGGGAGGCATGTGTATTCATGCATGGGCACTTATTTCCAGAAAGGCAACCATTTGTTGGAATTTATGTCCTTTCATCCAGAAGAACATTTGTGAGGCTTGAAATTACTGATGTTAACCCACAGTTTAAGTTGAATTTGTGTGCATGTGTGTGCGAGGTGGTGGATGCGTGTAGGTGTGTGTGGATCGTACTTACTAGTCATACTAGTCTAGTTTTGATTTTCCTACTTGGATGCACTACTCAATGAAGTGTTTGACTTGATTGGAGAGTGTCAATGGACTAATGGAGGTGGTGGAAATCCCTTCACGATTTGTGTATGTTTGTGTTTTCTGTCGGAAAATATTAGTATCAGTTTCAAATACGAAGGCTGAATGAAAGATATAGATAGGGCAGGGGTGTCCAACCGGTCCTGAAATCCTGGTGTTATGGCTTTTTTGTTTTGTTTTGCTTTGTTTCAACTGATCCAGCACAAACATTTGAACAACAGAAGTTTCTGTTAAAACAATGAGCTGCAATGACTGCAATCACAAGTTTGTTGAAAAGGTGTTATCTTGTTTATTTGGAATGAAATCCTGTACCCATTGTGCCTATTTGTGGAATAGTTCAGAGAAACCTGATCTGAGGTATTGATATTTCTTCTCTTAGGGAAATAAGTCCAATGCCCAAATAAATAAATAAATAAATATTTGTACGATTAAATGCATTAAAAACAATAAGTCTTGTGGAGTCTCTAATGACCTGTCTTGCTAGTGGCATCTAGTAATAATGTTTGTGCAAAACCCAATTTGAACGAATGTGGGATTTTTGCCTAAAATCATTTAAAAAATCATACAATGATTGGAGAATCTATGCATTCATTCCTCTTCCAACCTGGTTGCGGGGGTGCTGGAGGCACACCTCAGGACAATTTGCACTGTTTAATCAGCTTAGAATGCCTGTCAATGGGATGTGGGAGGAAACTAGTGTACCCAGATAAAACCCACACAGGCACAAGGAGAACATGCAAACCCTACACAAGAAGGTTGTAGACTCCAATTGAACCCTTGTTATCAGAACTGTGAGACAGGCGCGATTACCGCATTTTATATTTTGCCACTGAACTGACTAGTACTGTACACCTGCCACCTCACAATTACTGGCAATCTCTCCTTCTGTTTTTATGATCGTTAATGTGGTTGAGTGTGTGTTTGCTGGAAAGTTGCCGTTTGACTGATGGCAGTGAGGAACTCACATGCTCAGAGGCATCTCTGCCCCTGTATTGTGTATACTCTGAGTATCCTAGCAGCAGAGCAAAACATGGCAGCATGCACTGCGCCGACCTTCGCGTGGCTGCGTAGAATGTGTCCCCTGCTCTGATCTTCTTGCCATCAAAGACGCGGGATTGTTTGCTCTCCCAAACATGAGGCACCTGGCAGCTTGCCCACAGCCTTCCGTCACGCTGCTGAGGGCAGTGAGAGACACGGTGGGATGCTTTGCAACTAGTTTCAATGCACATGCCTCTGATTTTTAACTGGCTTCACCGGCAATGTTTTTCCTCTTTATTTTTTAGTTATTACCTGCACGATCTACACTCTCATTGTCAATTTGGACACTCTAAAAAATAACAAATAAAAAATACTCACAGCTACCATGGTTTGTCACTAAATCCACAGATAGAAGTCATTTATACTGATGCATTTAGTATAGATGCCTCTTTGAAAAACTCCACATTTCTCTCGAACCAAGCTCGAACTGAAAGGTGAATAAGTGTGCTATGGACTAATGAAGTCCTATCTGTAATTAGGTTGTGAATCAGTGTATTCTGATTTCAATTTGCAATTAAAATATCATCATCCGCACTATTGGATTTGGGGTTTGTAGATCTGTTATTATTGCAAATATATTGCAGCCCTTTTAAAATAGATTAATAATAAATTTAAAATTAAATGAAAAGCAAAGCTCAAAGCAAATTAGATGTATTTTGATATATAATAATATTATATTATTTATAATATTGGCCACCTGATGGTGCAGTGGTTCTTCTGCCTGACGTGCAGTCTGGGTTTGATTCCCACTTGGTGGAGGTGTGATTGTGAGCGTGAGCATATTTCCATTTCATTGTGCCCTGCAATTGGCTGGCAACCAATTCACCTGTTTTCGGCGGGTGTTTGGGATAGGCTCTAGCATCCCCCGTCACCCTTGTGAGAATGAGAAGAACTAATTAATATAATTATTATATTTATATTTCATATTATAACCCTACTCATCTTTCTGTTAAACAAGCCCAGATTTGACCTTCAAGTAAAACGTATTTTTTTATTTATGCATTTTTTAAGGATTCAACGGCCTGAAATTGGCAGTTCAACAATCTCCACAATTCTTTACAATTGAATGAAAGAAATTATAATCATTGTTACTAATTATTCTACCATAATCATCAAATCGCACAGTTCACGAGAAAACCTTTGAATGATAGGTTTAGGATCTCTTTGCTGATAAAACTGAATCCCAGCACCTTCTCAACACATGAGCGCCAGCCAGTCTTGTGTGCCACCTAATGATTCACCCTCCTTAACCGCAGCTGCAGTGTATACACACACCAAGCAAGCCAGAAAGGCTGCATATGGCTCAGTTCGCAGTGTTTCAGTCTGTTCTGACTATGTGTCTGTCTATCTGTCACTTGCATGTTGGCAGAAGAGGCGTACCAGAAGCTTGCCATGGAGACCACGGAGGAGTTGGACTGGTGTCTGGACCAGCTGGAGACGATCCAGACTTATCGCTCTGTCAGCGACATGGCCTCCACCAAGGTAGGGCAGGCCCCTATTTAATGTTTGCATCATTTTAATTACTTTTTCCAAGAAACTGACCATTCACGTCTTTTTATTTACACATAAACTATCCCTCTGAGAATAACCTACATATGTGCTCCCTGAATATGAACTCAATTATGAGCAGAAAGTCTTCATAGACTTAAACTGAGATTTATTCAAAGTTCAAAATAAAAGTGTCCATTTTTTTAATGGTATGATCTGGTATGATCCCACTGCGGCCCTCGAGGACCGGTTTGCCCAACCCTGCCCTAAGGAATGGGGAATCGTTGGTCCCTGCGACCAAATAAATTGGAATTGGCTGGATTGATGGGTGGATGATTTGGTCACATCATACATTGGTATTAAGATTTCCAACATGGTCATGGTACCTTTGTCAATGCACATCTCATCCTGGTTTATTCAGTATTTGCTTTGTCATACTTAACATTTGAACAGGGGCTTGAGTTTGACAGATTTGGCCGGTGGGCCTAAGTTGGACATGCGTATATGCTCTAAGGATTTGTGTCATAGTGTTGTATTCACAAGTAGCTGTCATAAAGAAAATCATTAATAAAAACGTGCAGCAACAGCATCACACGTTCAGATGGAATTTCGTACCGCAGTTTTTTTTTTTTTAGTAAATCCATCATCCCATGGAGTAAAATGTTTAAGTTATTCTTCATCTCAACAAACTTCTTTGTTTCAAACTTTTTTCCACTGTCCACTGAAAGTTGGTTCAATGTATTTCACGATATGATGAAATTTATTTTTATTACCTGATTCTATTATTCTATGATTGCTTGGTAGTAGTATTAAGTCTTGTACAATTAAACTTAGTAGATAATTTCGGGAAAAAAAGACACGATTCAATTTTTAGGTTATTTTTAAGGTTTTGGTTTCAACTAAAGCTAATAAGTATCCCATCAATAACATTCATGTTTTACTGTTATATAAACGTTTAGCCTAAACAAATAATAAAAAAAAAAATAGCCTTGTATTTATTCAAATTTTGCAGGTTACATCAGAATTGTTGAACCACGAATTAAAACCATTACATAATAAACTTCATATTTAAATAGCAAACATTTGTAGAAGCCTGGACATGCAAACAACTCAGTTAGATTAATCGTTCAAACTGTCTTCATACTGCTCTTTGTTAAAACACCTGCCTGGTTAAAGGTTTTATGTAATCGGTACAGTATCCTTATTGTAATATTTTTTTTATTCCATCAATTTTTAAAAACAAAACTGTCCTCAATCTGTAATGTATATTTATTGTATTATAAATAGTGTTTTGGGTGTACTTAATGAACTTCCCTTAACCTAGATTCATAGTTGGAGTCCTTAATGTTGGTTTTATAGCATCCTGGTATGTAACCTTATGTGGGTAATACAAACTGATAAGGTGCCTTACATCAAACACGTCTGTTTATGGAAATATGGTAAAGCTTAACAATTCCTTCAGTGACATTGTTTTTACTTAAAACATATAATTAGACTACAACTCCATTTACACCTGACATGGTTATTTTACTCGGATTTTTGATCTCTTTCATTTAGGGAACATAAAAGGTGAAATGCTTTTGACCCAGTTTGAATGAAATTAAGATGTTAATTTTCATATTATGGGAGAGGGTGAGACGCTTGGTGATGGCACACACCGGATATCATATGCTCGTCTCACTTTAACTCATTCAGTCGTTTTATGAACCGCTTATAATACTATTATTGGGTAATTCATCCCTAAGCAAAGGAAATCTTTAGTTCTTTTTTTAAAATGGAAAAAAATGTAATGCAACCTTAACATTTGCCAATTAGGCAACACTGTATTCACGATAAGTTAAAAACATGATTAATCCATTAAAGTGAAGATGCTGTTAAAATGAAGGAAACATTTAATTGAATTGATGAATGTTCTCATATCATTTTAGTTAACATTGTATAGCACTATTCTTTGTTTTTAGTATTGCCTACAGTGACCCCTTTAAGTCTAAATGCCGTTTCATATTTAATATTCCATTCATATTTAATATTCCATTCATATTCTTTTTCCTGCACCAGTCTTACTAGTTAATTGTTGCAATAGATCACCTTCAAGTCCTTGTCTTTATTCTTTTTATTTTACAGATAATTGCATATACATGTTATTTTGTTACCAAGTCGCTTCCTTCCTTGCTGTCACTCAAGTTGCTTCCTTCCTTGCTGCCACTCTTTTTATTGACAACAGTAGTACTGCGGCAAAAAAAAAAATAAAAATATGTGTGTGCTATGTGGAATAATCACCAGCAAGCTGGTGTTGTTCACTGGTAAGACTCCAACACAAGACTCATTAAGTTCACAACCAACATTCCACCATATGTTTTGTTTAGGAGCTTAAATTATACATTTTTTAAGGTTAAAATGTGTTTTCATGATCTGAAGTCACTAATCGCAACTTACTATGTTCCCAAAACCTCAGATTTAATGTATTTTTCATGCAATAAGGCGCGCCTTCAATAGAAAACGGTTTCAATATATACTATAACGGCACACTACAATATATGCTGCCATACTAAATGTAGTGGTTATCCATTCACTATATAGAGCTGCGTAAAAGGAAATGTCTTACCATGATTAACCAATATTGATCTATGTGGATGGTACATCTTATTATAAGGCGAAATGTCGTCTTTTGAGAAAATGGAAGTCTTTATAGTGCACCTTTCAATGTGGAATATCCGGTAAATAGTCACACCAATGTTCTGTGTTGACAATGATTGTGGTAAATGACATGTTTTTTTTGTCACTACTTCCTGTGTAAATGATTCGTATACATTTTGGACCAATCAGTTAGTCCTCATCACAAGGAAAATGATTGGCATATCAGGCTCACCTACTGTGTCATAGCTGGCCACAGTTGCCATGGCAACTTGGCAAGGTATTACCTTATACCCAATGAAACTGTGCGTTTATCACACAATGTATGAGATGTATATGTATTTTCATACTTTTTTGTCATATTATATATATATATATATAGATCTGACCACAATTGTAGGTTTTTGAGAAAAGTCATGAATAACAACACTTGGCCAATAGCAAATAGAAAGCAAGTGCGGTGTTGGAAGTTGAAACCACAATCATGGGAACATGTGCGTAGCCATTACTGAGAGACAAGTTGAGCCTACCACGGCTGTCGTTTTGTGAGCCTCGGTCTTGTGGATTTGGTGACAATTCAAAGGCCCAACAAGTCATGTCCACTGAAGGCTGAATTGATCGCTCCCATTCTGTCATGTGCTTCACTTGGGTCACCATATATTTCATTTTCGTGGTTTAATTTTCTTTACGCATTTTCGATTATCTCGTCCCTGAGTTGGGAGTGGACACAGTGTCTCCACTGGCTGAGCAACCAGTGGAGGCTGACAAGCCAAACTGTTCCATAGTATATTATTACTTTGAACATTTAAAGAACCTGAGATGAATGTGTCAATTCACGAGCAATTCGTTAGAGCCTGTTATTGTCAGACGAGCTAGGCTATTACCAAATTAAGATGTTAGTAGGAAGCCAGATGCGTTTGTCAAAAGAGCCAGATACGGCTCATGAGCCATACGTTTCTGACCAGCTAATAACCATCATCAAATTTGTTGACCTCCAGAGTCAAGTCCTGAAAGATGTCAATGGTTAAACCCTTAGTTGCACTTCTTATGGTTGAATACCAAAGTTTTTCTTCCTTAAGACCTGCATGAGATGCACATAACTTTCTAAGAGAAAACTAGACCAGAATATTGAGTCTTTCTGCCTAATGCTAGACTATTAAATTTCCTTTCAAGAAGTAGATCATAAAAATGTGTTTGAGATGTCTTGAGTAAATATAGTCACCACAGCATTTGTTTAAGGAAATGTGACTGTATTTAATAAGAATATTCTTTTTTTTTTAAGTAGAAGTCCTTCATCATTAAAACATTCTGTCCAATTCAGCAACTGTATATGCGGGGTGTACAGCAAACAAGGCTGACTACAGTACTGAGGCGGGACTGCCCTCATGAGGGAGTGTGTTTCGGGCTCTCGTGCACGCACACACATGCATAAGCACACACGAAAAGAGGTGAAGCCTAGTCAAACCTCACAACCCAAAGTGAGTCACTCTAGCTGTGGCAATTCCCAGAGTCAGAAAGTTGAGTCGTCCTTTAATTCATGCTGGAGTCAGACTGAGACACTTAAACCGGCTCCTCTACAGCAACAACATGGGTGCCTGCTACTTTGACAAGAAAGAGAGGAAATTGGGGAAGCTCAATAGTTGGAGAAAAGTGAGTCTTCTTAACATTTTTACCTCAACTATTTTTAATGGGGGATTTCACAAATGTGACTTATGTGGACTTTGAGTGCTCAACTTCTGCCACATGCTGTGGTTAGGTCTAAGTTTATTTAATGTGGAAGAGACTTAAGTATACCCTGCAGTTTGGAAATTGGTATTTTTGTAGTTCTGCTGCTCATCTCATCTAAATGTTTATATAGAATTTTTATGTGGTTATTTTTTTTCTTTGAAACAGTGATGCTGCTTAAATATTCATTAACCCTTGTGGAAAACTTCTAGTTTTACACTGTTGATTTCAGGTGTTGATCAACCAGCCATAGATCATTTACTTTTGACATATTTTCAGTTCTATTTACCACTGATGCCTGGTATTTCACTTTTCTGATCTTAACTAACTAACTAACTAACTTAACTTATGATTTGTGAATGCATGCACTGTAGATGTGATAAGAGAAAACACTCAAAAAATCCATTTTCTGACTGTAGTTACAACTATTTTTACAACCGTAATGTTTCATATTTGTTACTTATTTACAATTAGTATATTTATTTATAATTAAAAATAAGTATTTCTCAGTGCTGTATGCTTACAAAAAATAAATAAAATATATAGGACTACATTGCATCCTAATGGAGTCTAAAGGACACAACGGATAAAACATATAATTCATTGTTTAGACAATGTTTATTTATTTTTATCCATAAATGTTGTACATATATTTGAAAAAATAAGGCCGCGTGACACTTAAACACAAGTTATGTCTCTTTTAACTTATTTTGCAGGGCTCTCATCATATTTGCTGAGGTCAAAAGATTAGAAAAGGGAACAAAAACAGGCATCAAAAAGGGTTCCAAAAGAAAATGACAGGCTGTATATTTAGTTAAGCAGAAAAATTGAAGGCTCAAGCATTGTTTAGTGGACTAAATATGTCGGAAAGATGTGTTTAAACTTCCCAACAAAGGTAGTGTAATTAAATAATTATTTCAAGACACTTTTTACTGTAATTTCATCAAACTTCTTTGCTCATTAATAACTTGCTGCCAAATGAATGTCAATCTCACACCGCTGGCCCACGTGTAAGGATGCAAAGTTAGGAAGAACAGTCATTTTTGGAAGCAGTTTAACAGTGAGCGCCCACTAGTGGCTGTAATCCTAATTCTTGGTTTGCTTTTTCATGACGAGAAAGCATGAATGGATGGATAGGTGAGTGAATGAATGAATGTGGGTGTTTGGATGGGCGTGTATGTGATGATGGATAAACGGGTATAATGGATAAGTAAGACATAGACAAACAGATGCAGTCACACTCAAGTGGGGGGAGACGCCACATCTACATCTGCCTCCCAGCTACCTTTGTGCCTAGCTGGCCTCTGCATTATGCTGTCCAATGGTATCATATGCATTATGCTGTCCAGTAGTACCATATGCATTATGCTGTCCAATGGTATCATATCTGAATGGAGGAGCACAGTGTTTTTTCCCTCCTCTTGCGTTTGCTGAAAGGTCAAATGCTCACTTTACCTTCTCGACCTCTTTCACAGCAGCTTTCTTAATCAATCCAACCCCCTGGAAGCAAAGGAAGAAAAAAAAGGGAATCAGAGAAAGTGATCTGCGAGAGAGAAAGTCTGTGAAAAATGGCCTAAAGAATAGCAAACTAAATTGGTAAACTCCCATTAAATGCCATAAAAAGACCTAACCACCTCTGTGGGTAGTCAAATGCATAATGGAAATGTGCCAGTCATACAAAAATATATGGGTGTAGATTCATTCATTTTCTGTACCCTCACAATCGGTGAATCGTTGGCCAACCAATCACAGGGTAGGAGCAGATGGACAACCATTCACTCACACTCATACCTAGGGGCAATTTAGTGTTCAACCAGCCTACACTGCATGTTTTGGGGATGATAGACAAAACCAGAGTAGTCGGCAAAAACAATACGCAAACTCCAGAAAGGAAGGTCGAACCCTTGATCTCAAAACTGTGAGGCTGACCCACTAACCACTTGTCCACCGGGCCATCTATGTGTGTTTAAACATTCTCTAAATGACATTTTATTCTGAGTCTGCGCTTCTATCTGTGAATTTCCCCATCTGGGAATTTCTTGAAGTCTGTGTGTAAGCAACACTCTCTGCCACACTGCAGAGAGACCTCATCCACTGTTATTTGTGGCTTTTCTATATATGCAGTGCAGTGTTATAGAAAGAGCTGCCAGATTTTCCCTCTTCATTTTGTCGACATTATCTTTGTGCATTTTATCTCTCTGCTGTTGGTTCTTTCACTCTGTGCGAGACTAATCTGGAATCCTCTCTTGTAAACTTGATTGTTTGTGTACATATACAAGACAGTATCTGCAGTCTAGTTGATTCCCATGGCTTGTTACCTTCCAAAAATGAAGCTCTCTCACAGAAAGCTCTCCCTGCAATGCCTTGCTACCATTTTTAAGTCATTACAATGCATCAGAATTGTCTCATGGCCATGTTGTAACTGTATAATTCAGTCAGGTGGCCCAAGCCGATGTCCAAAGAGGCATACAGAGATTGCTCATTGTGTTGGCAAGGGGAAGTAGCGGATAGTGAGTTAGGGGTGATGGGAGGTGCAAAAAAATGGAAGGGGAGCCTTTTCCGTCTGTATTCGGTTTGGATGCATGCAGAGCTGTGTGTGGCGGGACCTCGTGACAGCTCAGCAGCGACAGCAAAGGAAACGGGAAAGCCTACCCTCTCTCCTCTCAGTAGAAAGCACCCGCACACTAGCTGTCTGATGCTGTTGCCATGGTGTTTGGATGTTCTCATAATTAGGACACACTGCGCAAACACACACGCGCAGGTGGATGTCAGCTAAGTTGAGAGAAGATGCAATTATCTTTCGTCTCTTTTTCACACTGAAGTCATAGACGGGTTAAAAATAACCTTGGGGCAGACACCATGACAGCGTTTAATATTCTACCATCTGGTTAATTACCAAGTTTATAGTAGGGGCTTATCACTGGGTGAATAAGATGATAAAATCCAGGGAAGCGGGAGGGACAGTGGGTGGAGAAACTGACAATGCAAATTGTCATTCACGTTCCTTAACATGTGATCCTTATTCATTTTTTTTCTGTGGGCGTAAACGAGATTTTTTCACAATCGCTGCGATTTATGAAGTGAAAGGTTAACGCTGGTACTTGCTGGGTTTTATTCATTACATTTTTTCCCATAGTTATCTGAATCGAATCAAATATTCATGAATGAAAGCTTTAACTCATTACACAGATAATACTGTAAGATTTGACTCCAAATGACCCATTGAATGTTTAATTAAATCCATTAGTGATGAACAGAATTACATGCCAGACAGCCCAATACACTTGCATAGGCAGTAACAGCATCCCTCATCCCAACCCTTGACCCATTCTGCACTTGCTGTCCAATCATGTGTTCTGCATGAAATGTGTTGCTTGAGCTGGCTGACAGGGGAAAGACACCACGGCAGAGGGAGGCGGGGGTGACGCAGAGTAGTCAGAGGGGGCTAGCACTACGGCAGCGAGTGCATCGAACCGAGACAGAGGAACCCCCTCCTCCAGTCAGATGAACATCGCAGACTCACTCCCTCCTCCTGTCTTCGTCGCGATACCCCTCGTTCCCTCTTCCCACGCCTTCTTGCTCGTTTCTTCTCCATTATTCATTAGTGCACTGTGAGTTCCTCATCTTGCAGCTCACAGCTGCTGCTTCAGCGATCTAGCAGCCCCCATTTTTCACTTGCATCCTCCATCCACGCCATGGAGACTCAGAACTGTCCTTTTTGTGCATCCGGGAGGGACAGTCGGACACCATTAAGGTGCTCTTTTATTAGCGACTAAAAAGGAAATACTTAACGACAAAAGAAGGATTTTTTTTCTTTTTTTGGAAGAGGGGGATCTTTTAAGACTTCCTCCATATTTTTTTCCTTATTGGATTACAGTTCTGGCTTTGATTAGGAACACGAAAACAGGATCCAAAATGCCTGAAGCCAATTACCTGCTGTCGGTGTCTTGGGGCTACATTAAGGTGTGTGATTCTCAACTGCGTAACTTGGTTGTGAACGTTTGCTGTGTTATGAGGCCTGATTATAAAATATTTCACATATTTTGGGTGAAGTTGGACTGATGTTTTGAAGATCAGGCTCCATCTTGAGCTCTCTGCAGCGCTATGTCTTTAACGTGTGTTGGTTCGTGCTATTTGCGCGAAGGCATCAGCATGTCAACAGCTGCTACTGCAGTGCCCTGGATATTTGTGTACTCTCTCCTGCATACACATTTTCAATTGTAATTCATGTTCAAATAAGAGCAGAAAGAAATGTACAAAATGTATTGACTTGGAGTTTGAATTTGGATTTCTTGCACACAGGAAAATGTGGCGTATGTAAAACTGAGACAGCAAATGTTATCAAACTGTTGCATGAGATAACATATGAACACATTCTTTTTGGTAATAGAAATTATTTGGACTATGGTTGTTTTTGGTGTAAATAAGGGAAATGGGGTTGTATATTCCTCCTATTTGATTTAAGATATGTGGTTGAATAAAACGGCAGGTTTTTTCCATATACAATCCTTCAGGTCGCCATTTTCTCTTAGGTTTTCCCTGGAAACTGACAGCATTGTTTCTCCCCCCCTCCCCTTTCTGTCTTGCAGTTTAAGAGAATGTTGAATCGGGAGTTGACGCACCTATCGGAGATGAGTCGCTCTGGGAATCAGGTGTCGGAATTCATCTCCAACACTTTCTTAGGTAATTATTAGCTTAATACAGATAATCAGAAATGTGAAGTGGCCTAATCAAGGTATACAAAAACAGTGGTTTGCAAACATATTAACATTTATTTAGACCCAAGAAGGCAAAATTAGATGATATTAGCTGATGGATAAGGTACATAAATGGAAGAGTTCCATGATGCTAAACTGCATACGTTACTGTGGGTGTTTTCTTAGGTTTTTTTTTTCATTTTTATGTGGGGGCGTACCAAACACTGCGCCATTGAGCTTCATGCTGAGGTTTATTGCAGCATTCAAATGCTCACTGGTTTAAGGTGTGAAAATATAGCTTTTGAGTCAAAAAATAAATGAAAACAATATTAGACCTAATTTGGAATTTATGAACTAATATCATATTATTATTTTTTTAAACAAATCATAATTGAGAATACGTGTACTTACTGCATGTCATATGTTTACTTTTAAATTTCATCATCCTATAAAATGTGTTAATTCTAACTGCAGACATTTTTTTACTAAATTAATTCAGACTTCCCGCGACCCTAGTGAGGATAAAGCGGTTCAGAAAATGAATGAATGAAAAAAAAAGAATTAATGAATGAATGAAAAAGGCTACGTAAAAAGTTCAGCGATATCTCATGGGAACATTCTGGGCAAAAAAAACAAGTCTACGCCAAAGGGAGGTGCTTGAGTCTATTTATAGACGGTCTGCTACCGATCAATTGGGATCATGGTCCAGTTAGGTCATGGTTTATCCCTCACTGTAGGATCACTGAAGGTTGAGAATGAAGCGAGGGAGGGAGGGAGGGAAATAACTGCAGTGAAGGAGAAAAACAGAGGATCCCCCTTTTTCTGGCAGTTCCTATACTGGGTGAGTCATAACGAGGTTCCTGCTTTTTTGAAGCAGAGACGCCTCGTCTGGCCTCACCTCAACTTCTTCCCATCTTTAAACTATAGGGCACACTATAGAGAAAAATGTATTGGATTTTTTTCATACAGTAAAAGCCACATTGCTCGTAGACGTCCAAAATAACATCAGCATCTAAAAATCCACACTTAAGCTTCCCTAGAAAAAACAATCATAGTTTATAGTCCAAAAATTACTGTATGAAAATGACATGCTGAAGAAAATCCTTCAAATTCCAAGAGATTTTTTAACTTTCCATATCTATGATTATTCAAGAAATGGTTAATGAGGAAACACATGGTGATTTATGGAGGGAAGGTTCCATTCGGTTCTCGGGTATCATGTCTAAGAAAACAAAGGCTACTGTACATAAGCTTCAATGTCCCCATTTTATACTTCTACACACAAAATTCAGTTTTTAATCTTAAGTAGAACATAATTTTTGTGCTTTTCACAGACAAACAGAATGAAGTGGAGATACCCTCACCGACATCTAAGACAAGGGAGAAGAAAAAGCAACAGAAGCAGCAGCTGATGACGCAAATCAGCGGTGTCAAAAAGATTTCCCATGGATCGTCGCTGTCAAGCAGTAGCATCTCGCGTTTTGGTGTCAAGACCGATAAAGAAGAGATGCTGTCCAAGGAGCTAGAGGACCTGAACAAATGGGGTCTGAACATTTTCACAGTTTCCGAGTACTCCAACAGCCGACCTCTTACCTGCATCATGTACGCCATCTTTCAGGTAGGAAGCGTAACACATGCTGCTTCGGTGATTCTTAGGGATCTATAATAATAACAGATATTATACTCTTGTCTTTCTAAGGAGCGGGATCTATTAAAGACATTTAGGATCCCAGTGGATACATTCGTGGCCTACATGATGACACTGGAAGATCACTACCATTCAGATGTGGCCTACCATAACAGCCTCCATGCAGCTGACGTGGCCCAGTCCACGCACATCCTCCTCTCGACGCCAGCCCTCGATGTAAGTTACATCACAAAATAGTACTGTCTAACTTACAAATTGGTGCTCTTTTTAGCATAGTATGACACATTAGTTGTTGTTTTTTGGTGGGCACTAAAGCTAAAGGAAATGAGCCCAGCACAGGCCTCTGCTACATCTTCAAAATGTACCATATATGATTACAATGTGGAAATGCTTGTAGATTTCAGGGAATCAGTCATTAATTTAAAAAACTATGTTTTTCTTCTGTAGCAGATTCATCTTTGGCCAAAAGAAACTAAACCTTCTAAAACTGGTGGTGAATGATTTTGATTAGATTTTTTTCAGGGAAAAAATCTTATAATAGGTTAAGTTAGGTTAAAACTTTATTTCATCCCGTATTCAGGAAATTTCTTGGTTGCAGTAGCAAGAAACACAAGACATTGTAGACCTAGGTAAAAAAATAATAATAATTATTATTAAAAAAAAAGGTTTGTACCTATTTAAATAGTTGTATTTGCTTTCGATTCCACAAGTTATGTTGTATATTTCAAGTACAGACTAATGGTAGCAAACAAACAAAGGCAGGGGCCACAAAAACTACAACTAATAACAATAAGTCCTATCCATGTCTGTTTTTTTTCCTACGCACAAACCATAAAAGAGACAGTTGTTTGTATGATACGCCATCAGTTCTTCCTTTGTCACAGTTCTAATTGTCAAAAGTGGTATAATTAAGTTACTATTTATGTAGCAGGGGAATCATGTTTCCCTCTACAGGTGTGTTTTTTCATTCTGCTATACTTCTGTTTTTAAGTTTTCCCTTGACCTTTTTTGCAGGCTGTCTTCACTGACCTTGAAATTCTCGCTGCTATTTTCGCCGCTGCCATCCATGATGTTGACCACCCAGGGGTGTCAAACCAATTTCTTATTAATACAAGTAAGTCTTGTAAATTAATTCGTCCATTCAGCTTTTTGATTAAGTGGCTTTGAAAGTGTTTTAGCAGTTACGGTGACTGAAACTTGTTTTTTTCCCACCTGTTTCTAGATTCTGAGTTGGCTCTAATGTACAATGACGAGTCAGTGTTGGAAAATCATCATTTGGCCGTGGGATTCAAACTCCTACAAGAAGACGGCTGCGACATCTTCCAAAACCTCACAAAGAAGCAACGACAGTCATTACGCAAGATGGTTATTGACATGGTACGACATCTTGATCTTATTTTCTGGATTGATGGGACTGTATGAAAAATCTAAAAAATTAGTATGATACGAGGAAACATTTCTTTTTTTTTGTAACCCAGGTTTTAGCAACAGACATGTCCAAACACATGAGTCTGTTGGCTGACTTGAAAACAATGGTGGAAACTAAGAAGGTGACGAGCTCTGGTGTGCTGCTACTGGACAATTACACTGACAGAATACAGGTAAGGACTGAATATCCTTAAAGTTAAGTTAAGTTTTCGACCTCTCATTGAACAAACTACCAGTGTCAATAAGCAAAATTGAATTTTGAAGGACTTATGTGAGTAGTTGATAATTAACCCCTTGGCTGCCCATTGTTGAGAGGATGTATGCTTCCAAAAAATAGCATTATACTTATAATATATGAAAGTTATACATCTTTCTTTTGCATAATTATCTGATGTTGTGGAGACACATCCAAATATACTAATATTATCTCTCTGAGACCTTTCATATATTTATCATGAATATTTTTCCTTGAAAAATCAAAACTTTTTGGATTTTAAAAGCCAAAAAAAGGCCAGTAAAATGTCCACCCGCACTCGTCTTTTATTTACATTTGAACAGCTGTTTTGCGGGGGTGATTATTTATTCAAGCTGGCGAGAGATGGCAGCAGCAAATATTATTTTTTGTTTCTACCAGGTTTAGCGAGCATGTTGCTCGCTAACTTCTAAACATTTTTGACATCTGCTGCATTTTTTTGCTATTTAGGCCTGTCATGAGACTGTTTTAATAATAAAATAACCTGAGTCCTAACTGGTGTGATATGGTATGTATTTTAGTTGTCAAACTGATTTTTTTGTATGTATTGTTGTTGTGTAGGTGCTGCGGAACATGGTGCATTGCGCTGACTTGAGCAACCCCACAAAGTCCCTTGAGTTGTATCGTCAGTGGACTGATCGCATAATGGAGGAATTCTTCCACCAAGGAGACCGGGAGAGGGAACGAGGGATGGAGATCAGCCCGATGTGTGATAAGCACACAGCCTCAGTGGAAAAGAGCCAGGTGAAATATTCCCGACATATGCTAATCCAGGGGTGGGCAAACTTTTCGGCCCGGGGGCCACATTGACTTTAAAAATTTGACAGATGGGCCGGGTCAGCACAAGATACGATACATATAAAAAAGTGCATCCGTTAACAGTACATATGAAACATAAACAGAAAAAAAAGGACTAAAGTATTAACATACTCATCACTCATCATTAAAGTAAAAGGTATAAAGAACAAAGTAAAGTAAAAAGGAATGTATTAAGAAATATTAAAATGTAATTAAATAAATGATAGAAGGGCTGTAAAACACAAAATACAAATAAGAGTTGACAGAGCTACTGCCACTGGCTTCCGCGTGACGGCGCCATCTTGGGGGGAAAAAACTCCCAAAAAATACTTTATTTGGACAACGTCGGCGGGCCGGATTAAAAAAGCCTAGCGGGCCAGATGTGGCCCGCGGGCCGTAGTTTGCCCATGTATTTGCTAGTCCCTTCGTACACACTCACAAATCCAAAGCTGGTAGTGTAGCGATTAAAAATAAGGTAGAAGTTGTAACAAGTTGAGGAATCAACTGACATTCTCAGAACTTACATTCCAGCCTCATGTTTCCGCATTTTGAAACCTTGTTAACTGCTTGTCAACAAGACTCTTTTCCTTGGCCAGTGATTGTTGTTGACTTGTTGACCTACATTTGAGCAGACTTTTCAAAGAAATAGCCTAACATCCATTTCTTTTCTTCCAGGTGGGTTTCATTGACTACATCGTCCACCCTCTGTGGGAAACTTGGGCCGATCTTGTCCACCCTGATGCACAGGATATTCTGGACACTCTGGAAGATAATAGGAACTGGTACCAGAGCATGATCCCCCAAAGCCCTTCTCCGCCCTTCTATGAACAGGGTACTCATGGACATGGGGTAGGAACAGGCCAGGGTGGCGGAGAGAAATTTCAATTTGAGCTGACCTTAGAGGAGGAAGACCTGGATGGAATAGAAAAGGATGGCGAAGAGGAGGAAGAAGACGAGGAGGACAGCCTAGGAGATTCTCGTTCTCCTCCTCTGGACTATCACGACGAGGCTGATATGATGCAGCCCACGTCGACGATAGAGATCGTGACGCACGAGGCCTCTCCCACGGACACATAAGGCTTCCGTCAGCAAGCTGGAGGGCTGATTTGCAAGAATTCTGGAAATAGAGGGGAGATCCTCATGCAGCTGTGCTTTGTAACAGGTCTACAGAAGCGAAGGCTTAGTTTTTGCCCACGCGGGGCCGTCTTGCACTTGGGTGTTGGAAGCCAGTCACGGACAGAAGTTTTCGAAGAGGCGTCTTCAGAGTTCTCAGGAAAAATTATTGCAAATGTTTTAGTCAGGAGAGAATATAGGGTGGAAGGTTAAGGATGATGTAGGCTAGTTTGGGAAATGTTTCTTTTCTGGACTGGCACGCGATGAACATTGACACTACTGAGAGAATTTTTTTAACTTGAGATTTTTTTTTTACAGATAGTATATACGTAGAAGTAGCATAGATTTAAGATCTACTGATGGAGACACATTTGTATAGCAAAGGAAAGAGTTTGACTCTTTTTCCTCTACCATTTGTCAAAGAACTTTTGTGTGCCTTTTTTACTAATGTCTTTATATATTTTTTTTATTTATTGAACACTAGTACAGTATGTCTGTGATATGTTTTTTTTTTCTTTCTTATATAAGGGAGCAAAATCATTTTGGTAAGTTAAGAAAAACAGTCTTCCTTGTATTGGGCAATAGAGAAATATAATGTTGACAAAACGAGCCTTAGATAAATCCGTCTAATAGGGAAACATTAAAGCGCACATTTTGTCAGAATTATTTCTAAGCCTGAGAGCACAACAGTGTTTTATGGATTTTTAAACACGGCTATATTTGTGGTTGGTGTTTTATGATGTCATTGTTACATTCACATTGAATGGGATAAACCCAAACATATTTTACTACATCTTCATACTTCTCAGTGGGTTTCTGAAGTAAAACAAAAACATTGTGGGCTTCCTAACTTGTTAGACCAAAACTGGATTTTTCCATGCAAAATATATCTATTAAATGTTCATTCACTTTTTATTTTGGCTTTTGCACCATTTACATTTGTCTAAACAAAAGAGCAATTCAAAATAAACCCGTCTGATCTCTCCATAAAAAAAATATAAGACAAGAATTTATCCAATTAGCATTCTTTTGACTCCATTAAAAAAACAACATGGTCACATTTCCCTCACTTACAAGAGTGCATATCGCATAAATATTGCGATAACCCAAATTTTATGCTACAAAATCAACTGCGTTCTTTTCACAGTTGCATTTAATGGGTCAATCAAAGATGGTGTCCACCATGGATAAAATTCACATCAGCAGTGATTCTATTTCCAATTGGCAGGTCTTAATCATTCTTAGTTGGAACTTTTCCTGATCCCAGACTTGTCTGATGCAATGCCCTTCTGCCCCTATGCAATCAGGCACTGCAGACCCCATGATTTGTGGTGCCCACCCAACTAACTCCCTTTGTGAAGGCGATCTCAACGCCTCATCAGTGCTACGCTCCAAATACTTGACAAAACCCTCTTGGCTCAGCCTAACACAAAACAATTAGGCCAGTTATTTCCTTTCTTGCGATTAAAATCCCTCAAATCCTGCTTCCTCCATATGACGTCATCGTAAAAGAAAACAAAATAGCCTAACGGGGTTTTATCGCAGTTTCACTATTACTAATTGACACATGAAATGGATACTTGCGAATATTCGATGCTCGATTTTGACATCAAACCGGAAAACCCTTTTTTTAAAAATGATATTTTTAGAAAATTAGTTTTAAAATAAGGGTTAGTCGACTTCACATTTCATTTGATTTTCACAACAACGTTTATTAGTTTGTGACATTAATGATCACATCTTTCTTTGGATGCCTATTTGTTTACTGATATAATAAAATGGTACTTTGTCAATTTATACTCCAGAACAGATAACTGGCAATCTTGTGTATTGTATGCTCGTCCCGTATGGAAGGTTTTGTATACAGTATCTCGGGGTGTGTATGTGTGTGTGTGTGTGTGTGTTTAGAGACGTGGACTTTGCCGTTGGCCTTATACTTCTCTCCATCACGCCTCACCTTTGTCTATAACCGTTTGTCACTAGAAGCTAAAGTTGATCTTTCTGCTATTTATATCAGTGTATATTTATTCTATACGTTTAGCATGTAAATAAGAAATACTGGTTCGGTGTAAAATTTCAATTTTTCTAATTTATATGCACTTGCATTACCTGGAAGTGGTGGTGTTTAATGTGTAGAAAGATTCTGCATTAGAGTCTTGTTTAGTTTTATATATATATATATATTGTTATATTAATATATTTACACACAACACAATTTAATATTGTGTAATAATATAGTGCACATCATTTTGAGTGCCCAGCAGAGCAGGAGCTAAAAATGTTGTCAAATGAGAACCTTGTTGTAACTACTACCAAGTTACCAAAGTATTTTAAACGCCCATGCTCCATTAAAATGTAAAAAATAAGCTTAAAAAAATGCAGAAACCAAACATTAACATTGAAGCTTTAACTACAAACCAGTGTGATTGTGAATGATTTTTTTATGAATACTTAAGAAAACACATACTTTAATCTTTTAATTGATTCCTAGTTTGATTTTGAACAACTTTTTGCCAATTGAATTGAACTTGGACCATCATTTTAAAGACGCAAGTTTGTCATCTGACAACAGTTTGGTTACCCATATGTGACTAAGCAGACATGTTAAATTGCATAGGCTTGGAAATAAGATACTGTAAATGCATAGCTAAGCAGCACAGATACTTGATCATTGGTTCATATCAAAATATATACAAATTGCTTATTTTATCACGCTTGTGAAACATCCAAGCTTCTGATTCACATGTAAACAGCAAAGGCTAATTAGTGAGATACAAATACAGTGTTCCCTCGGTTATCGCGGTTAATGAGGACCTGGACCACCCGCGATAAGTGAATTTCCGCGAAGTAGGGATTCCGCGTCAAAAATGCTTAATTTGAATTTAATTCATTTTTTTAAAAATTTTAACCCCCCTGTATACAGTACACCATATAGAATACAGGTAGAGAGAGTGAAATTCATGTTATAACAAAATACACTGTAAAATATGTTGTTTTATTGTAATATTTGTATTTTTTTTCTCCAAAAAAAATTCGCGAAGCTCTTGAGTCCGCGGTGGCTGAGCCGCGAAATAGCGAGGGAACACTGTATGACAAACACAAGACCACAAGTGATGTCCTTTTACACTTAATTCACATCATGTAAAAGTAAGCTATGTCAGCAACAGTATTGGCGGCATGCGACAATACACTACGACATTAACTTGATCTGCGTTAACAGATAAAATGGTCTTACGTAACTGTGCTACTGTTTAAACTGTTCCTGACCAAATTTGTTAGCAGTTTAAAAAAATGTGTTCAGTATTAACATTGTTTCTGTTCATGCTTTTTGGTCCCTAGTTGTCCAAATGGTTAGCCGGATTTAGCACTATCTGCATGAGAGGTGATTTTTTGATATTGTTAATATAATACATTTAGGTCCGCCGTTTGTTGCAGGCAGGTTATTAAATGTTTCACACAATGTATGGAATTATGTTGTATATTGTGTTGAAATAATAAATCAGAAATACTTTTTCTAAGAAGCGATTAAAAGAAGCATGACTATAATTTACTCAGATTTTAGTTTTTTTTCTTCTCTTGTGATCATCAAAAGTTTTTATGGTTTTGAACCTGAACCTTGTGCAGTATAAAACTATGTCATAGTGCAACAAGAGATAACACAGGAGGTTGGCGTGTTTGTCCATCCATCAGACCAAATATTTACAAAGTCAGAAGCCACTAGAGTTCTAGGGTCCTGGCTCACAAGCTCTGGTCTAGTTTATCCCAGTGGCTTTTAATGGGATTGGGGTCATGGTTCAACAAGTTCTTCTAACCCAGACTCATTGAAACAGACCTTCAATGGAAAGAGACCTTCTTCTCGAACATGTTGACTAATGTATCCTATTTATCCTCATCAGGGTCGTGGGGGGGGGGGGGGGGTAGGGGGTGCTGGAGCCTATCCCAGCTGACTCCGGGCCAGAGGCAGGGGACACCCTGAATCAGCCAATCACAGTGCACAAGGAGAAAGCCAGCCATGCACACTCACACCCATACCTTGGGCAATTTAGAGTGTCCAATCAGCCTGCCATGCATGTAAATGGGATGTGGGAGGAAACTGGTGTACCCAGAGAAAACCCACATAGGCCCCGTGAGCACATGCAAACCTCACACCGGTGGACATGACCTGGATTTGAACCCAGGACCCCAGAGCTGTGAGGCTGACGTGCTAACCACTCGTGCAACCAGGCCACCTAAATCCAAACAATATATGTATCATTAATAGATTTTTCCATATTTTGGTTTTATGACTCCATCTCTTTTGAGTAATAGGTTCGATTCAAGCAGGGACACTCTCACACTTTAACGGTGACTAGCAAATCCTCGATGTCAGGTTGCCATAGCAACTGAGCCCATGCTGAATACCCAGACACCCAGACACAAAAAAAAATCATCTTTTGCTTGCCAGGAATATTTTTAGAGCATTAAGGAATGTTTTACATTTAACACATCCACTGTGTAAAACGAACGAGCTGTGATAGGCTCCAGCACCCCACGACACTGACAAGGATAAGCGGTATTGAAAATGAATGAGCAATTGAATTCATGTGTATCTATTCCATACATGATAGGTTAATAGTACAATCATCTGAATTGGCTCCAACTGTGTTTGTGATGGGGGTCAATTGTAGATTCACTAAGGTTGAGTAATCAGGCTTAATGAATAATTACTACTATGTGATTGAGAAATTATTAATTTCTTTGTTCAATTATGCTGGTTGTGTTTTGTAATGCTTAGCCTGGGGATGGTTGATAAGGTTATCAGATTGGAGATGTTCCATTCAGCTATTACACAGTTTGTGGGTTGTCTATCACATTAATCACTTAACACACACACAAAGTGATGGCCCGGGGGCCAATTGTGGCCCGCCGCATCATTTTGTGTGGCCCGGGACCTGAAATCATCTTTATTTTCATTGACACATAGAGAGGCTGATACCGCCTCCCTCCCGATCACGCCACCACCTCCTCCTCCCTTTATGCTCTGTTTCTGGATCATTTCTCCCCGAGGACGTCTCCATGGCAACAGCCATGTCCCCATCATCAGTCATCTGATGTCAGAGACAATTGGTCAGGAGTTGATATGAAGGCCATAGCTTTACATTCTGAATGCATAGCAAAAACTTGGTGTGCCGTCTGCAAATGGAATGGAAGGTAACGGTATAGTGTTAGTTGTACAGCTCTGGCAAATTCAGACGACAATCGTGCATTGAATTGAGGCCTCAAAAGTAGCAGCAATCCTTTCTCTAACAACATGCATGCACATCTATGCATATGTATGTATATATGCGCTTGTATATGTATGTATGTATGTATATATGCACTTGTATATGTGTATGTATGTATATATGTGCTTGTATATATGTATGTGTATGTATGTATATATGCGCTTGTATATATGTGTATGTATGTATATATGTGCTTGTATATATGTGTATGTATGTATATACTATATGCTTGTATATATGTATGTGTATGTATGTATATATGCACTTGTATATGTGTATGTATGTATATATGTGCTTGTTTATATGTATGTGTATGTATGTATATATGCGCTTGTATATATGTGTATGTATGTATATATGTGCTTGTATATATGTGTATGTATGTATATACTATATGCTTGTATATATTTATGTGTATGTATGTATATATGCGCTTGTATATATGTGTATGTATGTATATACTATGTGCTTGTATATATGTATGTGTATGTATGTATATATGCGCTTGTATATATGTGTATGTATGTATATATGCGCTTGTATATATGTGTATGTATGTATATATGTGCTTGTATATATGTATGTGTATGTATGTATATATGTGCTTTTATATATGTATGTATGTATATATGTGCTTTTATATATGTATGTATGTATATATGTGCTTATATATGTATATGTGTGTATGCATATATATATATATATATATATGTATATATATATATATATATATTTTTTTTTTATTTTTTTTTTTTGTTTTTTTGTTGTTTTTTTTATTTATTTTTTTGTTTTTTTTGTTTATAGCCGAACAAATACATAAGTTTTTCTCTTCCTGCCGTGCCTTTGCTTGCACTGCCTGAACCTTTGGTACGTATGCAAGCATCCTCCAAAGCCCTAGCAAGTGTCGCAAGATCCTAAAAATCATCACATGCCTATTTTAAGATGCTTCATGAATTATGGGTGAAGAATTAAATGCGTCACTGGGAGGCCCGGCCAGGCCTCTTTTGGCACTTAATATTATGAACACTCACACATAACCTATATTAGCAGCACTCGTGGGTGTTGTAAGTCGAGGAAAAATCTGGAAGATTTCTGAGGGTATATATGTCATAATATAAAAACATACTTTAACAAATCCCTCTGAGCTCACCTGGCTCCATTCTGTCATCTCAGCAAGGTTATTTCAGCACTTTCTCCGTGTAATGCATTCACTGGAGGGGCACAAGGATCCATTTGCAAAGGCAAAGATTGGTTGTACCTTATTTATAACCACAATGGGTTCATTGAATTTCATATTATCTTATTTTATTTCACATTTTTAGCCATATAATTAAAGAAAATTAAATATATATTATATATATATATATATATATATATATATATATATATATATATATATATATATATATATATATATATATATATATATATATATATATATATATATATATATATATATATATATATATATATATATATATAATATATATTTAATTTTCTTTAATTATATGGCTAAAAATGTGAAATAAAATAATTTAATTTATGTATATATTTATATATATATATATATATATATATATATATATATATATATATATATATATATATATATATATATATATATATATATATATATATATATATATATATATATATATATATATATATATATATATATATATATATATATATATATATATATATATATATATATATATATATATATATATATATATATATATATATATATATATATATATATATATATATATATATATATATATATATATATATATATATATATATATATATATATATATATATATATATATATATATATATATATATATATATATATATATATATATATATATATATATATATATATATATATATATATATATATATATATATATATATATATAAAAATATACATAAATATATACAAATCATTAGTAAGTAGGTGTCTTTTGTTATGTCTTATGTCCCTTGGGCAGGGCAGTACGTGGGGTAATGAGAGAATAGTGAGACTGGTTGCCAGCACTAACAGACAGTGCCTCGAGAGTGGCTGGTTGGCACGTAGGCACTGGAAATGGCCTTCTGCCATCCCCATGTCTTATCACCCGACATGTCTTTCTCTGCTGCTGAGTAGAGTTTTGTTTTGGTTTGACTGCACTCACAGCAGTCTAATCGGTGGGTGCAGCCAAATCATCACCCTTATCAGTGGTCAGTGGGCGTCGACGAGCAGGTTGGTGGATTGCATGGATGTGCAGGAAATGGCACATGCCCTTGAAACGGAAGACATGACATACCTACACGAGGGCTTGGGAGTTATAGTTCATTTGGGACACCCTGACTTCATATGACACAATAAAAAAGGGGTATCAAACTCAGGTTGGTTCACGGGCCACATTAATGCCAAGTAGTAGATCTCATGTGGGTTGGACCAGTTTATTTTTGGCCCAAAAAGTTAATTTACCTGCCGGTAGACATCAAATCTACCTTGTCAACAGTGAGCAACAGTGAGTTAATTTTGCCTCACTTTTTTACATATCCATTTTAGGGTACTCATGGGTCATTTCTGGTAGATTTTAGATGATTTGCTATTGATTTTGAGGGACTTTCTTGAATGTTTTTTGTTTGTTTGTCAGTTCCTGCTGATTTGGGGACTTTCCCAGGTTCATTCCAGTTGCTTTTGGAGCATATCAGGGTCCCTTTTTTCTTGAAGAGGATCTCAGTGTTAACCTGGAAAGCTCCAGTTATCAGTTTTTGCCCACACTGTTAACTAAGCACAGGCCAGGAAAATTATTGTACACACAAAAAAAAAAAACAATTTTTAGAGTGCACTGATTGAATCCTTGTGTTTAAATGTGAATATTGTGAAGATTGTTAAGGGATCATAATGTTATAGGGATTGTACTTTGTTTTTTTAAAGAACATTTCAATTAAAAGTCAAATAAAGTAGAGATCTCAACACATTGTTGTGCAATAGTGATGCTGAAATTGTGAAATGCCACCCATTATCGCCTTCTAGCAGCCTTTAGTGCCGCCAAGAGGTGAAAGGAAGAAATAATTGAATTGAATGACTGTTGTCACTATAATAAGTACTATAATGACGTTTAAAGATTCACTCTGAATTGCACAAATAAATAATTAGTAAATAAGTGGTCAAAATAATAATGATAATAATAATAATGATAATAATGATAATAATAATGATAATAAAAATGATAATAATGATAATAATAATGATAATAATAATGATGATAATAATGATGATAATAATGATAATAATAATGATAATAATGATGATAATAATGATAATAATAATGATAATAATGATAATAATAATGATAATAGAAATTAATGATAACACAAAAATAGGTCACGGGATTGATTGATTCCCATTTTTGCAAGTAAGAACTTTTACTTACACGATACTTTAGTTTATATCATGTATATTTGATTTCGCTTCCTCCAGTTTTCTTGTTGCGTCAAGAAATGTTAACACATACCAGGAGAGGGCGCCATAACCATTCGTTTGCCTGGTCGGTTAAATTTTCGGTGTTGACATCTATAGTACGTTTCCGATGTTGACTTGGTGGAAATACTATAATAGTAGTAAGTAGAATGTTATGATAACCTGGTCGTTTTTATGAAGAGAGAGAGAGAGAGAGTAGTTTTTAAAAGTCTCTCTTGATTTTAAACGGAAATTGATTGACGCTGTTGAATCAAAGTAACTAATAGATGCTGAACCTGAAATATATAGCAAGGTAAACAAATAAAATTTGGAATTTAGCACTTGTGAATGGCTGCAATTGCCAAAGGTGGAGGTACGAATTATTTTGTGACAAGGAGAGGAGAAAATGTTAAATAAGCACATTAAATATGGAGCTTGAATCGTCTTTTCTTTCTTTTTCATTTTGGCACAGATGTAGTAAATATTTAGAGTATATATAGTATATAGTAGTACTATTCTTCCCGATATTCGCTCTCTATAATGATGATAGGACGCTAAGATTGACGTCTAAACGCGAGTTACCATGACAGGACACAAATCAATCTCTATTCTTTAGCGTTGGAGTCGGAACACAGAGAGAACATGAGAATTACGTGGGAGTTAAATGAGAAATTGAGTCATGGAATTAATAACATTGATAATCTGGGAGAAGCAGACGCACTGAGGCAACTCAGCAGCGCAATATTATCTCCCTGCACATGCGCACACGCTCAGAATGAAGGCGTCTATTGAGTTCCCAATAGCAGTTTATTCTCTGCCTGTGAGCAAATAATTGACATTCTCTACAGAGGAGCCACGCACTGACATAATAAGGTAAGCTCGAGTTGATCGTCAAATTATTCAAACGTGTATTTATTGCGAGGCTTACTTTCTGCATTCGCCTATGTATTTCCTTTCATGTTTTCATTTATTTATTTATTTTGGTCAATCGTCATTGTGAAGGAGGCGCGGCGAGTCAGGCTCCGGGCCATGTGACTCCCTATTGGCCTTGCAGGGATTGGTTAATGGTTGTATGACGTCATCAAGCTGCCCCCGTCCTCGCTAAACAGGCATGTACACACACACACAATACATCGCCTCGCCTCCCTCCCTTTCTATCTTTTCGGCTCGGTTTCTCTGGTCCTTATTTTGCTGTTCCCCTCTTCGTGCATCCTCCTCTCCAGCCGCAGGAGCAGCAGAGGCCGGCGCAACCGACATTGCGGCAGCATCCAGGGATTAAAGTCCGATTGCCCCACCACCACCATCACCTCCCTGTGTTCGGCTAGTTGACAGGCGACTGCTGGGGGGTGTTAGCCAGGGCGTTAGCCACACAATCTCACCACCGCGCTGTCGTCCATCACTCCTCTCTTTCCACGCATCTCCAGCTTTCATTTGAGGCTCCTTGGAGGCAGAGGAATGCAAATCTGCAATCATGATGGAAGGTATGTTGGAATATGTGATTAAAAACATACTGTGCTCGCTCCCTGTGTGATTCGGGGTAATCCCCTTTATGTCCTTGTCCAACACAATTTCATGTGCGGCAAGTGTAGGTTCAAATGTCACATCGGCTGTCATGCTATTTTCAGTGCATACATTCCAATGGCTTAAATAGTATTTCCAGGAAAATGGTAACACTAAAACCGTAGATACCTTTTGTTGGTTAACCCTTTACAGAGTTAGTGTCTGCCAAATATTTGGGCATTGCATTTTAGGTTCTCTAGGCCAGTGGTCCCCAACCAAGAAATATTAACGTTTCCAATTTCACCCTCCTGATGGGTGAGAAGAGAAAAAGTGTGAAAATGAGTGAGAAAAAGGTTGGGGATTGTTGCTCTAGGCCACAATATTTACAGTGCGAGAAGCTTGCAGGATGTAAAACTAAAGTGTCATATAAATTATTTCATTTTCTGAACCGCTTATCCTCACAAGGGTCGCGGGGGGTGCTGGAGCCTATCCCAGCTGACATCAGGGACCAAGTGGGGGGGGGGGGCACTGAGGAGGTGGATGACCATTCATGCTCACACTCATACCTAGGGGCAATTTTAGTGTTCAACCAGCCTTCCATGCATGTTTTTGTAATGTGGGGGGAAACTGGAGTACCCGAAGAAAACCCACACAGGCCTAAGAAGAACATGCAAACTCCACACTGGTGGACCAACTTGGGTCTGAACCCAGATCCCCCACTGTGAGGCTGGGGTTCCCACAAAACAACATAATTTAAAAAAAAAATTGTTGAAATTAAACATGAATAACCTCAGAGTTACTCATACAAGAAATGATACATGCACTTTGTAAAGGATTATTTGGAGGCATTGTGCAGAAGGGTTTATGTGCCCAGCTGGCTCGCTTGTTTAACTCTTGATAAGCTATGTGACTATTTTTGGTAACTAAAAAAACACATTGTGGGTCATGTAGGCCACAATATTTACATTTGTAATGGCGTAAACATGATGTCCACTTATGTGTTGAATTATGAATTATAATGAATTATCTTTTTATTCTCAATTGTTATTGCTCAAAAATTTCCAAATATCACAATCACAAATATGGACACCAAATCTCAATTATAATTGTATACCTTTTTTATTCATCATTATTGTATTGTTTAATATATATATACTGTTTTAATAATCAACAAAACATATTTTAATTTAATTCAATTTTAATACATTTAACTTGACACTTACATTACATATGTTATAGCATCTGATAATGCAAATTGTATTTTCCCCCTATATTGTATTTAACTAATTTCCTGCCATTGACAGCAATAAATGTCCAATTCATTTTAACTGGTTAGACTATCTGTAAAGGCTCATGTTTCAGTGCTCATGATGGTTCGGGAAGTCCATCCACTGGGAGGACAGGCAGCAATTATTCAATGACACCCCTCCCAGTCAAAATGGATTATAGATGTCTAGCACCCTTATTGGGAGCCAATGGTTTAAACTGGTGCCTTTATAAAGGATTACTGCAAAATCTGCCAGATTTTACAGTCTTTGTCTTGTATTGGGCCCTAGCTTACATTTTAGTGAAGACAATAGCAAAACAAAAGATAAGATTTATGACTCCTGGATGACATCATTAGGTGGAAGGCCTCAGCTGGTTTACAAAAACCTACACGCATCATCTGTGCTTTTTAATTGTTCCTTCTGTTATATTTCAAATGAGTTGACATATTTAATGTGAATGTGAATGGCTGTCGATTTGTCAAATTGGGGGGGGGGGGGGGGGTTGGATGTTAAAGCTAGTTTTGGTTTCAATTTTAGACAAGCCTACTGATTAATTGAAATGTGGCTATTGTTTTTTTAAATAAAAATCCTTGTTAGTCCTGTATATTCCCATCATGTTGATTTTTGCTCTACATGGTAAGTGCTTCTATAAAATAATTCTATTCATCGTCTTTTTAATTGTTCGATATCGTTTTTCTTGTACGAGTAACTGATTTTGTTTATTTTTAATTTCATTCATTTAGTTTTTAAATGTTGTTTTAGGGCCAGCCCGGTGGCTGAGTGGTTAGCGCCTCGGGCTCACAGTAGGGGATCTGGGTTTAAATCCAGGTCATGTCCCTCTGTGTGGAGTTTGCATGTTCTCCCCTGGCCTGCGTGGGTTTTCTCCGGGTATTCCATAAACATGCATGGTAGGCTTATTGGTCACTAAATTTCCCCTATGTGTGTGAGCGTGAATTGTTGTTTGTATCCTTGTCCCCTGCGATTGGCTGGCCACCAGTTCAGGGTTTCCCCCGTCTCTAGCCCGAAGTCAGTTGGGATAGGCTCCAGCAACTCCCACAAGCCTAATGGGGATAAAGCAGTTCACAAAATGAGATGAGTTGGAATTATGTTTTAATCCAATGTAAATTATAGGCATTTTAGGCATATAATTGCAAATGACATTCATCTCAATTACGTGGTTTCAAACAAATTTTTCACATGACTGAGAATCTATAACTTCAGAATTAAAAAGGGCATGCTGTGGAATTCTTGTTTTCTTTTTTTTTAAACATACATTTCTTACATGGTCAAAAGGAGGTTGTGGCTCGATGTAGGATGTTATCTATGTACTTTTGAAATAATTGTACACATCTTAGTATACTTTTTAACACTCGGTGCATACAAGAAGATTTAAAATGGGCTGCAATGTGGCATCACTTTGTTATTTTATGCAAGTATCTGCCCACTCTGTTGCTGCAATATGCCCACTCATTTCAGGAGTGCCAACTAATGATCAACAAGCACACTGCTTTATACATGTAAAATGTCTGCAAAAAGAGATCACATTTATTTATAATTCCCGCATCATTTCAGAGTTCACTTTAGCCTGGTTTTGTGAAGACTGACTTTGTATACAGTGCACAATGTTCACATTTCCTGCTGATCTACTGACACAGCATCTGGCCAACCAAACTCGGCTAAGTCAGACAAATACATAAGTATTAATTCATCATATTGTGGTTCACAAAAATACTTAATTCTGTATCTAACTGGAGAAGTACAAAATCTATTTGTTTGAATACTAGACTGGCCAAATCATTGAAAACGCAAGTGAAGGTTGTCTGAAAGAATGTTCTGGTTGCTCTCGCTAAAAAAAAAGAATTCTAAGACAGCATCTCTGCGTTATGATAATACTTTACATTTTATTGTTTTTTTTTCTTTAATACCTTACCAAAGTAAGTCAGATCAGGACTCGGTATCAGCACCAAAATCAGATGACTCGAATTTGTAACCAAAAATATGCCTACTATCATCCCTATTATCGTCTTTGCCCAATCAAAGAAAAGTCACATATTTACATGTATGCAATGAGCTTGTTATTAGGTCATGCAAATATGTCTTCTTGCATATGTGCAAAAAAGCCCAACTAGAATAGCTTGAAAAGGTCCATTTTCAAAATATCTTGCAAACGAGATGGGACCAAAAAGTTACCCTTTCAAATGTGTTAGGATGGACCAGGACTTCTAAATTTTAACATTTTTCTGTTGGCATGCAATTATGAGCCAGGCTTAAATAAAATGAGACACCTTGTCGCCTTTTCACAATGCCCAAAGGAGACAGCACACTGAAATCAGAATGAAATCCAGACACCATAAACTCCATCTGTTAAATACTTTTAAATCCTTCACAGTCAGATACACATGCTGATTTGTCAAGACTAGACTGTGATGGCTCAGCAACAATAAAACAATAACGACATGCTTGCTACCCATCCCCACACTATCTCCATTTAGTACACCCTGCATTGGTCTCCAGATGACGATTCTCCTTAACATGGCCACTTATAATAAGTATTTTTGGAACATAATTGTAGCTATGAACACAGTAATATGGTAACTTGTAATCATTTTGTTTATACTAGTGGAAGGCCTTTGGATTCTTGAATAATATTGAAATATTCTTATAATATGCAAGCCTGTCAACTAGCCACTCACCTTGTTATTGTTTTTGTGGACATTATCATTAATCATTATTTATGAGAAAGTCACCATGAAACATCACAACAATGGAGCATAGGCCAGTATCTATTAATTATTATTAATAGTTTTTTTTAATTTTTTTGGTACCACAGGTCAATAATAAAATGCAGACTAATTGGACATATGCCTGTTTTACCTCTAGATTGTTAGTTAAAGGGGACACACCCACATCCTTCAGTCTGTAGTGTACTCAAGCACATTTGTGTTTGTTAGTGCAAAATCTTTCCTGACACAATTTTACAGTAAAATGTAAAGCTACTCTTGGCATGCTGCTGACTTTTGTTGACTAGACTTTTCACAAGGCAACTTAAGTGTTAGATCTGAATTTGAAGTGAAAAACAGCCTACAAGTTTCCATTTGCATGGCTAGCTCAGGCTTAACATGGCCTCCTGTGTGATTGCAGGATTATAGTCAAGTGTTAAAATTGGAAACTAATCCCAGTTAGCTTTGCTTTTTAAAGCTTCTTGCCATGGTTTGTATGGGTACTAGATGGGGTTGAAGACATCTAATGATTGTTTAATGTTGGTTTTAAGGCACAGAAAGGAGATTTTGTCATAGATTGTCAAGTATTTCTATTTAACACCACGTACATTAAATATAACCTTGATGTATATGACATTTCTTTTGATTAAGCATTTCTATGAGTTAAGGAATTGTCTACAGTGGTTGATTTAAAAAAAAAATATTTTGTAAGATCTGTAAATGTAAGGACTTGTAGGTCAGGATTACAGCAAGACTGGTCACTAACAATTTGCTCCAACAAAGGAGATCAGTAGGACACACCTTAAATTATAAGTGGCTCAAAAAAATGGAAATTTGCTCTCATCTCAAAAACAAACACATTTTGTAATGTTTGTATGATAAAACATCTTAAAAAAACCTTGTGCAAAATTGACACCCATCCTTAGTAATTTCCTCCTCTTCAAAACCTTCTGAGGCAATTGTTATAATCAAATGATTTCATTGACGTTTTTTAAGCAGGCTGCCAGACACAACCAGACTCAATGATAAACTTGCATAAATCACACACGCCCATGATCGAAAGCTTTTCTAATCCTGTGGCAACTGGGGAGACAGGTTTATTCTTAAATGACATGCCACTACTTCCTTCAATCATAATAACCGAACAGTGTAAGAGTTCCGACCAATTAAATTTTCATAGCTAATATATTTTGTATTTTTATGTCTGTCTCCAAGCATTGGCGTATGTACTTCAACCATTTGGATTAGTATTTGCTCTATACATTATCAATTTCCCCCCAAAATAAACATTATACATGTAATCTGACTACTACAACATAGGGAAGGAGGGTAAAATCAATTGAGGAAATGAAGACATTTAACGTTACTTTAAATTTGAGAAGAACTTAAAATCCAAACAATAAATGAATGCTATATGAAGCAACATCCTGCTTTTCAGTGATGGTGTTGAACAATTCACAGTTGCCAAAAAAGTTTATTGCACAATGTGCACTCAAAGTAATAGTAAACAGTGTTATCCGGCTTACACTTTTTACATTTTCAGTGCAGTGCCATGACAGATGTCATGGTTGTCATCCGCGCTCACAAAGCCAACATAGATTTTATGGGTGGTTTCTGAGATGCAGCTGAATGCTCACAGTCATAGCTGCAACATTAGATTAGATTAGATTAAATTAGATAAATTTATTCATCCCATATTTGGGAAATGTCATTGTCACAGTAGCAAGAGTGTGGGAATACAGACACAGAAAAAGACATTCTAGACACAGATAAACAGGCAATAAATAATTCAACAAATAAATAAATATATAAATAAATTAATTAATATATGAATACATTAATAAATAAGCGTGTGTATATATATATATATATATATATATATATATATATATATATATATATAAATATATATATATATATATATATATATATGCATACATATATATAAATATACATATGCATACATATATATTAATATACATATGCATACATATATATAAAAATATATACATACACATAGATGTACATCTATACATGCCAAGTTCCGCTGTTTTAAATGTAAACTACAGCAATTTCAATAAGCATATTTTTTAATTGTAAACTTTAAGAGAATCAAATTTATTAAAAAGAAAAAAACCTTTAAGCAAAGTTAACACTGCCAGCCTATTCTTTCAGGACTCCTTTCACCAATAATTTTTTTCGCATTTGTGCGTTTGTGTGATTAACATCAAAAATCGCTATAACCTACATTTAAGGTTGCACTAATTAGTTTTCTAAAGGTGGGTTGTAGAATTGGATCAATTTTGAAGCCAGCCTCCAGCTGCAAACCGGCAATACAGGATTTAAAATAGACTGCCGGGTATTCATTTTCTCACACTACAGTTTTCTCTGTGGCAGGAACGATGTATTCATAGTGCTTGGTTTTAGAGAAGAACCCAATGGCAACAATAACCCAGTGTCAGATTTAATCAGCAGATGATGCAGTTTGCAGATACAGGAAGACATTAGAAGCATTTTTTTGATTCGGTAGTAGTTGGATAGACGTTTAGTTCAGCATAAAACAAACTTCATTGTTCCCATTGTTGTTTTTTAGAACAATTGGTTCTTCCCGATTGTGTATATCCATGTGTTTGCAGTTCACTTAATCTCATAAGGAAAATAATTTGCATTTCTTTACCATTATGACAATGTTCATAACATCATAAGAACTGAGAATACCACTTTTATTGTCCACAACAGGCAGCCTAGACATCGACAGCATGCCAGACACAAACAAATTGATAGCTCAAGTGGATAACTCTGCTTTTCAAATGATTAAAAGAAAAGCCAATACTATGAATGCTTCTGTAAATATAGCTAATGTTTGAGTTTAGATAATGTGAAAAAAAACATACACGCATCATGAATCAGTGGTTTGCAAACTAGTTCCTGTTAGCTGCTTCCTCTGTTCACTGTGTTCACTGTGCAGATACCAAACACAAACACCTAAACTGCCGGGGGAAATAAATTAATACTAAATATAGTGAGGGATACCTTTCCTTTCCAGCGGTGCATGGATCAAGTCAGCGTAATTTTGTACACATTACGATATGCTGTATCATTTCATTGCATAATTCTAATGCACTAGGTTCTTAACCTGGGTTCGATCGACTCATCATGTCTATTCACGATAACATGCCCCGCTTGACCATCACTGGCTGCAGATGATCATGTGACATTGCTTGGCCAATAAGTGCTGCGAGGAATTTATATGTCTTGAATTTGAAAAAAAAAATCATATTTTACACTGAAGTACAGTTTGGTGAATGCGCATATGAAACTGATCGGGTTCGGTAGCTCCAACAAGGTTAAGAACCACTGTTCTAATGTGTTTGAATTGCAGGAAAACATTAAATATATAAGCACATATATTACTAAAACCTTCAATATAATGTCTTCATTAGAAGATATTTCAAATTATCTGGGGAAAAATCTTCTCTTTTTAATATTGCAACAAGGTCAGTTTTTTTCCCAATATTGTTTGACTGAAACTTGACTAAAACTGTAAATGAAAGGCCTTGCATAAATCCAGTGTTAACTCCTTAATATTCAGAATTACAATTTTATTTAATACATAATGTTGAGTCAGCTGTTACGGGATCTACTGTTGCTTGGCCCAGTAATTAATATTAAAAATTACTTGGTTACAATTAGGAACTGAATGCCCTTCTCTTTGGTGTAAAGTATTTCAATTAACATTTACGGTAGTTGAACCTAAAACAGCCTCAAGACTTTTTTTGAATATAAATATCCAACAAGTATAGCTTTCAATTTCATAAAGACTAGTAAATAAACTCAATTTTGTGATATTGCTTTTGAAATGTGAAAATGCTTTATTCTTGTTTATTTGGTTGGTTTTCAATAATATCAAATGTACAATATTTGGTCCACCAACATGAATTGCAATTAATATTTTTTTATGTAAATTATACTTTATCCAATTAATCAATATGAATAATATATCTGATTCTACAACAGTGACAGCCCTACTTGAAATTCATAAAGGACCACGAGGGGTCTGTGTTCTGTTTCATCCTCCTAACAGATCTCAAAATGGATGACTCATTGCCTCATCTGATTTCTTCTGTACACATCAGCTTCTCTAGAGAGCAGCAGTCACATATCAGCTGTGAGAAAAAGAAAAACAGGAGTAAAATGAAGACCACATTATTCACACAATCCCTACAAGGGACACTTAGACACTCTTTTGTGTATAATATAGTGTAAGTATAGCAATTATCTATAAATTTAATGTTATACCTTTTAGCTATGTGAGAAGAAGTCAGCTGAGAGGAGAACATGATGCGGCAATGTAGAACTAAATATCCACTAAAAACAGTTTGCTTCAGCTTAGTTTCATGTTTAGACTTGATGGTCACTGGTTCTGCATGCATAACCCAATTGTGGACAGATGGTCCAATGTAAGCAGTGTTTTTTTGGAAGTGGTGAGGCATGCATCGTTGTTAATTTTAGCTTTTAGACTCTAAAATAACTTTACATTTCTGTGGCATTGTTCAATAAGACATCAATTTTGAATTCTTCTTCTTTTCATATCTTGTTTTTTGTTAAATATAATCAATACATTTTCAAATTCTTGAATTGGTTCCAGCACACTGCGTCTCTGATGAGGGCAAGTGGTGTTGAAAATGAAGGGAATTAATGTTTTCGACACTCAGGTGATGAGGGCTTACTTTGTCTTCAAACGGATCATTCTCTGATGTTTGGCTCTGATGATGAGGAAAAACGCTGGTCTGACTTCACATTGTGAGAGTCTGTCACACCACTGAGCAGTAGTTATTTTTCTTATGTTGTTTTAGATGAGTAGTTGAAACCAAAAATGTGACGGAATTCCTTGAAATGTGTATTGGTAAAGGGTGTTGACGCGCTGACTTTGTGGACACATTGTGAAGTCCTCCAAACTCTTCCTTGGTTTCTTACAGTCTCACTTCTCAAGTTGTAGTTATCTATTAGCTGTTCATTTTGCTTTACTAAAAAATGTATTAATAACCATGTACTGGACAGTAGTTTGGAAGACATTTCACAAGTTTTTGAAGGCTTCTTGTTGACCGTTTAAAGAATGGATAGGTAATTTATTTTGGTTATTGAGGCACAAGCCACCTTAACTGTTTAGATCCATTCATTCATTTTCAACACCACCACTTGTCCATGTCAGGTGCACAGGGCTGGTTAGTTTATGCATTAATGTACTGACAATTAAAACTAGTCCTGCAGGTTTATATAATTATATGTTGTGAAATTCTAAGTACCGTGGTCACTCTACATTATATTCTGACTGGGTCTTAAATTCCTAAATGTCTTTTTTGGTTATATATTGTTACCACCACACAACCATCTGTCTTCCTCCCATTTAGTATTCTAGAAAATACATTATATGACAAAGATCTTAGTTGGGCGTAATATTATCCACCCTCTCATCTGTGAATCATGAGTTTTTGTACACCCCCATTGTTCGAGTCAAAAGTATAAATCACTGAATCACTGCATGAAGAAAATGAGATAAATATTAACAAGCAATTGCATCATGAGGTTGAGAGCTTTTGAATCTTTTCCCCTTGTTCATATCCACAGTAACAGTAGTGACACTTTTATATGGTCTCTGGCACTGACCCAGTTTTCTTTTATTCATTTTTGCCTTAAAGGGATTTTTAATTGGGGTTGTTTTTGTTTTTCTATGACCGCAATAACTGCATTGCTAGCTGCCACCTGGATAGTACTACCAAGGTTTATTTTTAGCATCCACAGTAAAAAGGTGTGTGCTATCAGCATGATGCAATCAGTTTTGTTGTATTTTATCCTAATCCTTTTTCATTTTAAGTGGCCTACAGTTTATATATAATACAAATTTAATATATAAAAGGTGGCTGATTAATAATTTTCTCATGTTTCAAGCAAAATTATATATTTTTACATGTTACAAGGGCAAAAGTATATGTGATCTATGGGGAAAATTTCAAATTTTACCACTATTTCTGCACTATATTCAGTATTTCTAGGGTGGCTCGATAACGAGTGGCAACCTTTTCGCACAACTTTACCTTAACAATAACATACTTTACTGTTTTGGAGTTTTATTACTTAATTTCCTAAAAAAAAAAGTGCAACCCCAATGGAATAATTATATTTTCCATAGCTTGCATACTGTATTTATGTTTTGGTGGATAGTTTGTCTACCTTTTAGTTTTTCACTTTCCAAAAAATCTAATCTGCTTTTCAATTAGACTTTTCATATGACCGTTTTAGATGCTCTGAGGTTCTTACTGTTTATAATTAGGATATTTGAAAAAAACAATCAAAAGCAATGTTTGATTTTTTTTTTTTATCTTCAATGCTCAGGATCTTTTTTAGTCTTGCTTGTAAGACGTCACCACCGTCTTTTCCTGACTCGGTATCTTCTGCCCTAACTAGATTTTCAAGTCTTTACCTCATCCATAAATATCTGTGTAATGTCTCCTGCCTGCCAGCTTCATTTTCAACTTGGTTTTTCATTTCAGCATGTATGCTGCTAGGTAATGTAATGAAATGTGGATATGTAATTTAGTTTAGATGTACATCTGTGTTCCCTAATCAAAGTATTCACTACATACAAATAATGTAGAATTTCTACATTCCTTGCATGAGTTGATTCATAGTGATTTTGAGTACAAGGCAGATCAGCAAAGGATAGGACTGTGAGTTTGGTATTGTGTTGCTGTGTGTGCGTCTGTCTGGGTTTGTGTTACAGTACTGCAGCATTGGGTTTCTTTTTGTAGAGTTGGCGGTGTGTGTGCTTATGTTTGTGAGCATAAGGAAGCTCATGAGAACGCTTGATCAGTTGAAGACATAGAATGAGAGTCAAGGTAGCAAAGAAGAGATGGAGGGAGACTACTGGGCTATCATTTGGGGTAAGCATGTCCTGGCACAAAAATTTAAACTAAATTTCATTATGAAAGGCTTAAACTCAGAACATACTGAATTTGGATAATATGTTTTTTTTCAATCCATTTTGGGGGAACATTTTCATTTCAGAGATGGAAATTAAATAGAGAATGCAATGAAAGGTTTTACTGTGGTGAATATTTCTGGCATTAGGTTTTAAATCCACCCAAAATGCGGATTTATTTGACAGATATCTATATGATAATATGATTATGGCCAAACTAACTAACTTTCTTTAGAAAAATAATAAATACATTTTATTTTTTTACTTGTTTTTTGTTTGTCTATGGAACAAAATGAAATGCATCAGTAGAGTAGGCACTCTGTTCTCTCTATCTGCCTATCTGATACCTTTAACCTCATTACACCAAAATGTCATCATCGGTTTCATATTACAAACAACCTGCAAATTTCATATTTAGCACTTAAATTTTTCTTGTTTTACCTTGAAAAAAATGGCAACAGACAACTAGACAAAAATAAGTAAGCCAGATGCATAACCTCCGACTTTTGCGGGTCTCGCCTACTGGCGAAGATAATTATCAAGTAATATAAGATTACCAGTATTGGATATTAACTATCTTTTTTCATGTTGTGCTTCATAAGGAGTTGCTGGCCTCATTTTGTTGTCAAATCTGTCTGAAGGAAACCAAATCTATGAGGGAATCCTCGTTAGCTCTTCAACTATCTCATGGTTTTATAAAATGTATTATATTGTTGGTCTCGTCACGGTCGGCTAGTCTCTGTCCCAACTTCCAAATGTCTTGATTTGGTCCTGGAATGTGATGTCTTGTGCTTTGCACTAAATAATGCCTGAAAATAGATGTGCAAATTGTCAACCCTCAAGCATATATTTTGTATTACATTTTTTCTGCACGGTTTCTGTAGAAGGGCCTCTGGTATGTTTGCGAATCGCTACATTTTGTGGTCAATGGCTTTTAAAGAGTAAGTCTTGGTGGATTCGGATTCTTGTGATGCATGACAAGGTACATATTATTAAAATCTGGTTGAAACAGTGAGACCGTTGTTTGAACTCCTTATTGGACAGCTGTAGCTATTATCTACCTTTGGACATTTAAAGCTCTCATCTCATTGATTCTCAATCTTACAATGCAAATGGATACAAAAATACAAATTGACCTTCAGCGTCACAGGACTTTCTGTATTGACCAAGAACACACACTATATATAGTTCTGACAAAGTGTTTACCTTCAGTAGAAGGCAAACTGCCAATAATTTCAATAATAAAAGGCCAATATTCCCTCTTTGTACTCTTTGACAGTATTCTTACTTGTTGATCCTCATTCACCTGGTGCCTCTTCTTCTTTAGGATTGAAAAAACGTACCAGGAAGGCCTTTGGTATACGGAAGAAAGAGAAAGACAATGACTCAACGTAAGTTGACATCTTCATTACATGGTTTACAAAATAGAACATTACCCATTAATCTGCTAAATGTATTTATATAGTTATCCAATAAAGATGAATCTGATATTTTGAGTATGGTTAGTTGTGTTGTAATAGTAGGATTTTTTTAACTTAACTGAAAAAACACTTGTCTTAATGTTTCATTATTTCTTTTAACATCTGTTTTGGGCAAATAAGCCAAGATGTATTTTTTTTACACCCATCTTTCCTTCTCTCACAGTGGGTCTCCAGACAGAGAGGGCCCTGTAAGTACACCCACCAATTCTTTAATTTGGGAATTTTGGGTTCAACCTTGAAATGTTGTAAATTGTAACATTTTATGTTATTTACTGATGTACATTACAATTTTTCTATGTCCTTTTACTTGCCAGGAACCCCAAGAGGTTGAATCGGTACTGAATATTGTTAACTTGTCATCCTCAAAGTAGAATAGTGTATAGCGCAGCATACTTCTGGATACCGTATGAATGACTCTCTAGCATTGATTCTCCTCCCCAGTATCTCTAGGAGATAGCAAATAACACCCATTGTTAGTTATTGCTGATATTAAAAACAATCGAGGACACTGGGATTTGTCTTAACACTAGTGAAGAATGTTTACTTGCTTGTTATTCCAACTTCTGATGAGACCTGTGTTTCACTATCTTCCTTTTCCAGTCTCAGAGGAAGGCCAATGGAGCCCCAAATGGATTTTATGGAGAGATTGACTGGGAAAGATATGTAAGGACTCAGTCAGCAATCTTGACACATGGGTGCTTAATGTATAGCCTGATTAATTTAAGGCATTTAAAGCACCACTCTCTTACAATTTACATCTCCCACTGGAAACCTTTAATGGATTTTACATTGACCTGTTGTGTTTCAGAACTCCCCTGAGTTGGATGAAGAGGGCTACAGCATCAGACCTGAAGATGAAGCAGAGCCGGAAAATATCCTCAAATGATGCCTGATCAATCTCATTTCAATGTGGAGAAGCAACTTTTCCCCTTCATTTTTTTTATGCCGTTTACAATTTTAGTCTATTTGTGGATGAAAATCCTATATGACAAAAAGAAAGGGATTCATTATAGTTTGTCACTTGGCTTTCAAGGCTTTTCCAAAAATCTTAATGAATACTTACTGTACACAAGAAACATTAATTACCCTTCTGAGTTTCATGCACATCTTAAAATCTGCATGAAGGCACCTGAAAAGAATAATTTTACATCTCCTGCAATTCTTACCAGATTTGATGCGATGTTGCATTGAAATCTGGATTGTTTTTACTAATTACGCATCTTTTTTTCCCATGCACAATACATTGGGAGGATAAGCAAATGTCATCTCAGGCCAGGGATGGGCAAACCGGTCCTTGAAGGCAGCTGTGGGTGCAGGTTTTTGTTCCAACCAATATAGCACACAGTTTAACCAATGAGATTTCTACAGAAAACAAGAAGCATCCAACTGCAATCCACTTTACACTTGTAGGAAACCAGATTGGTGAGAAGGTGTCCTCTCTATGGGTTGTAGAATAGTTTGCCCACTAATGCCTCAAGCCAAAGATAGATAACTGAACTTGACAAATTTAATTAAGGATTATACGTTTTCTCGGCGGCCGACTGTTTAGCGTATTGTTCTCACAGTTCTGGGGTCGAGGGTTCGATCCCATATCGGTGTTCACTTAGTAGAGTTCTTCCTGGGCTTGTGTGGGTTTTCTCTGGGTACTCTGGTTTCCTTTCACTGGTTGACCACTCTAAATTGCCCTAGGTATGAGTATGAGCCTGAATGGTTCTGCGTTTCATTGTGCCCTGCGATTGGCTGGCCATCAATTCAGGGTGTCCCCCAACTGGTGCCCGTAGTTAGCTGGGATTGTCTCTAGCACCCCCCACCACCCTTGAACGAATGAATAAATATTTTTTTCTGTTTGGTTTTAGGAAGTTGAACACATTTTTGAAGAGTTGAATACGTTTCCTTAACACTTTCCACCAAAATGCCACAAGACCCATTTCTTTTCATCTGATGAGTCGGAAGGAGAGGAGGACCAAAGGAAAAAGTTCAAAATTAAGATTAAGCCCCTCCCATCTGATCAAGTTGTGGCGGTGCCCTCGTTTGAAGAGCTCAAAGCTTCCATAGGCAACATTTCTCTATCCCCTTCTCCTCTGGTGAGTGACCTGACCAACATTTTTGCTTTTTGAAGAAGGTATGCTTTTTCATAATCACAATGTACTAAGTACTCCAGGGTCTTCAAATTTTTGACCTCTTAATTCTCCTAGGTTGTCCTAGGCAGTGCAACTGATGGCCACTTGTGGCCCAAATATTTTTTCATTGCAGCCAACAACACAAAATGTCCTGTGAAATCGTTAAAATAGGAGAATGCAGGAGTCAAATTGCAGATAGAGTGAAAAGATGGCAAGTTAATCAGTTGGCATGAAAGATGGGAAGTTGTTGTTCTTTTTATGGGGCTGGTGTGTGCCAATTTTAACAGTTTCACGTTGTGTGGTAATGTCTTGTTTGCTGTATTTTTAGAATGCCTTTATTACATTTGTAAATGGTTAGCAAGTCCGCATCACCGTAAATCAATGGTTCAATCCCAGGCTTGTCCCCATGGGTATGGATGTGAGCATGAATGTATGAATTTGTTTAATTGTGCCTTGTGATTGGCTAGAAAGCAATTCAGGGTGTACCCTGCTTTCTGCCCAGAGTTGCCTGTGGTAGGCTCCAGATATGTTTATAATGAGGCCTTGGTCGGCTCCAACTGGAAAGCAAACAAATCATATTTTCATTTATGCTGTTTGCATGTGTTATCTAATTTTTAGCAGTTTGAATTCAAGACTAAAATGGAAAACCTGTCTTCTAAATTAAAAAGGCATGATGCCCTATTAGCTAGTGTGGTCTAAATTAAGTTGTGAAGTTTGTGGGTCCTTTATGTAGCATCTGTCCCACAAAACAGTCCTGCCACAACAACACCCATCTGGTATGGATGGACTGCCAAAAAAACTGTATACAAATTGTGCTTAATTAATGACAACCAAAATTTAGGAGTGGGAACTTGTCTATGAGTGCCATACTTTTCAACATTGAGGACAGGTACAGTATCTTTGGAGACCAACCTGAATAATTCAGGTAGGAAAGTGGGCACACAGAACAGAAGGTTGTCAAGGATCACACGATCTATGGGTTTCAATAATTAATGCAGACTTCATGTGCGCACCACTATGACCACAGCTATGTTAAACAAAACGATATAGGTATTAGTGGATGGTGCAATTGTGCATGAAACACAACCCTAGTTAGATAAGGTGGCATATATTCTAGTTTTAGAGCCACTGTAAAGTGTATATTCAGATCAGCAAAATGCAGGTAACTTCTGTGGTTGGCTGGCAAGCAATTCAGACTGCAACATGCCTACATAAAACAATGGCTGACTAAATATTGCAGCTTTTTTGTTTAGTTTTTCGCCTTTAACTCATTATATTTCCATGTGAATAGCGTGCACAATATGTGAGCATGAAAAATTCCATTGTAAAACTACTACCTTATTAGGATTAATACAATATTCTTCTCTTGCCTGCTTTTAAAATGTAAATGAGTTATACTTGATATCCATAGTTTGCTTAATTTAGCTCTAACTAAGATTTGAGGACATGTATGGTGATACTAATAATCAACACCTATACAACCACTCTATACAACAGCATTTTGTCATTGTTTTTGTCAGTGTCTGAAAACTTTCTAAACCCTCTATATGCAGTAGCTCTTAATTTAGACATTACACAAAGATTGTTATGATTACTTAATGCTCTGGCATGTAGTTATTGGTTTTATGACAAGTAAATTACCCTTTCGCTCTTACATATTTTTTAACTGTTCGCATTTTATTCCATTTACTGTTGACGTTAAACTTTTGCATCAATGTTATTAATATTGAATACTGGAATTCAGTCTTAACTATCCCATTCATTTCCTAATTTCTCTTCTATCTCCCCTTTTGTCGCCTCTTATATCCTTTTGTAGAAGAGTCCGGTAAGCCTTTGCTCTGCATGTTTTGTTTTAAATCTTATACCATCCTCTTTTTGCAAGCTGTAGTAATAATATACTCACTGGGTCAGGTTATGATAGTTCAGAAAGTTAACATCTTGGCAGAATACTCAACCTGAGATGCAAATCACTTACTTAAAGGTGTTAAACTGCTCCAAACATTTTGATTTTGCAAGGAAGAGCATGTTTTTATCAATAGTAACATTTAGGGCAGGAGCATGGTTGTTTGTCCCGAGGTTTCAAATTGAGTTTAATGTGGCTAAAAAAAGGTACACACAGTAAAAATGCAGTTGATTATAAAAAAGAATAATTTTGAAAGTTTTTTAATGACCCCAAATATGTATTTTCCATTTCTTATTTATATAAATGAATGAACCTGATTGTTACAATAAGGCCAAGTTTAACATTGAATACATTACAACTATTATATGTCAAAAATATTTCTATGCCATTTGAAACACATTTGGGACATAACAGAGCTGCACAGTACTAGTTCTAGCAGTAAGTCATAGAAGCAGAGGCCTTATTGTCATTGCTTCCTGTTTACATTGTGACAACCACAATGATTGGTGCGCAGAAATGGAGTCACGTTGTGTACCGCTTAACTGTAGCCAATGAAATGAATTATTTTCTCTCCTTGTTACATCACTGCAATTGCTCACGGATCACTGCACAACTGGAACACGCATGGGGGGAAAACAGCAAGAGAGAAAGAGAGACAGTGGAAATAATTATTGTAAGAAAGGCATGATGGAGGATCATGGTCAAGATTTAAATGTAAAGGATGAAGGTAGTAAAAACTATAGTGGAAAAATGAGTAAATGGCAGTAACAATAGAGTTGATCTTAAAATAGTAAGTGGTTATTTATAAAAGTACAAAGAAGGCGCTCAGCTGCAATACTTATACTGGTCATTATTTGAAAGGATTGAGTTGTTTTTGTTTTGGCCAAAGCTTTTCAAACATCTCACATTGTACTGGGGAAGGTTTTAAGAAATCCTGCTGTTTTGAGTCCAAAATTTCATCTTTGGCTGTCAATCTTCTCTCCATAAAATCCTAACTACCAAATAGCTGCAGCTGTCTTCCTCTGATTTACATGATGTCTGTGTTACTGATTTGTTACTCTCTGACCAGGTATCTCTTCTCTCTTCCTTTTTGCTGGTCACAGAGACGTAGCCCGGTAAGTTTCCTTTTGGCCCCGTCTCTCCTTGGTTAAGATATACTATAAACACTATGCCACCTAGATCTTCTTGCCGAAATAGAAGAGGACATGCAGCACATAGATGGGTTTGGTAGTTAAAGTGAAACATGTACATTATGTACTGTATACATTTTTACATGTCTCACTGTCAAATGAAAAACACTCTTGGCCAAATTATGTTGTTTGATTATTTTCCTTACATGTATTTTCTATTTCTATTGAATTTAAAGGCATGAAAATTTGGACTTTAGTGTTTTTCACTGGTTGAGCTGTGGCGATATTTTGTATTTTTAAATACTCAAGGTCACCATTGAGCATGTGATCTTTTTTATTCACTTTAAAACTTGTTCATTATGGGAAAAAATTGATTGGCGACAAGTGGATCCTTTTTATATCGTCAGTCTCTACCAATCCGATCTTCTCATGTCCTCTTCTCTGCTTTCTGGCTTTCCTCTTTCACTCTTTTCTCTTTCACTCTTTCCCTTCATGTCCCCTCTCTGCCCTTTTTGGTCAATGGGGATTTCATACATGCATGCACTTTTCACTATGACTCTTTAAGAGCAACCTTGCAATGTGATTTCTCTTGCCTCCCCTATGGAAGTAATTTAGCTTTTCTGTCATTTCAAATTACTGCGCAAGAGTCATTCAAAACCCCTTATTTCTTTAAAAATAAATTGTTAGTCACTGTGCTGAAATTGGTCAGAGTTTATACCTAGTTATTTGAAATAAATGTAGTTCATGTATGTACTCAATAATCCCTGGTTCGTGATTTTATCTGTTATTGAAATTACATTAGCAGACTATTGTCATAAGCCTTAATTTTTAACGTCATGCTCTGCTTATGTTTTTCTGCTAAAAGTTATGAAATTTGTTTACTATTCTCCATTCCATTTTTGTCTCCAGTCAATGCAATTTTCCTTTGAAATATTACTAAGCTTAAGGGTTGTCCAATTTATCAGTCAAAAACATTAGTTTTTCTTAAGAATGCAGTAGCCGGTTAATTGTAGTATTTTGTTTTATTTGACATAATTTTAGTTTTTTAAACTTCATTTTGTTGTTATTTTAGGGGTTGAAAGGTAACATCTCCAGTAAGTATTAATTTTTCTTAAAACTCCCAATAACATTATGTCCAAAGAAATTTTAAGGTGCTCGGAAAGATTTCTTTATAATTTACACAAATGTGATCCCCAGGTGAAGAAATTGTCAGACCAAGACGTGTTGTTTCCAATGTGACACCCACACCTGTTCTTGCACCAAAAGCCCCCAGGTACCAACTTTGATGTTCTCACACACACATTTATTATGTTATGGTTGTATAAGAAATAAACCGTAGCATCTGTCTGTACTGAATAATGTCACATTTTTATATATCATATCCACTAAATAGGTGTTTGTGACTTTGTAAGTAGGTGGTGAATTAGAACAAATAAGCAGATGTTTTCCCATTATAATATCCTGTTTTGGATGTTTTTTCAGAGGGTGGCAATGGATATATTTGTATTATGTATTTAGTATAGGAAAAGTTGATTTGAGATACGAGTAAATTGGTCCCAGGGTGCATTGAGCTTGTATCTCATTATTATTGTGTGTCCTGATTGATTAGATGACATGAATTGTTTTTAGATGATATTTAATACACCATACTATTTTTTTTCCTCATGCAACAGCCAGCAGACCCCAGCCTCGGAGGAAACTGAAAATCTGTTTGGGCCCCCGTTGGAAACAGCATTTGGAGAACAAAAAGTAGAAGGTAATTTCATTTTTAAAATCTTATTTACTGGATATTTTAATTGGCTTTTTCTTAGTGAGGTTTTCTGATCCAAGCACCATTATATTGGGGAAAGTTGTTCTTCCCAATTGAAAGTATGCATACAGGATTATATTATTATTTATTCCAAATGCCAAATCCTGTTCTCTGTAGTGCTTTGTTCCCCACTATATTTTTACCAATAGGCAAATGCCCTGCTTCACAATTTAAAGTGGCACTCTGGAGCCTTGTTACTTGCTCTGTGTAGCTTATTTATATGCAGAGTCTGTTGTCGGCAGCTATTATTCAATCCTGTTGGATTTATTGATGCACAATTCAGGGAAGCTCTTCACTGTTGCCTAACTACCACTATTCATGTATTTATTCAGGAAATAAATTTAGGTATATGGGACAATCATGTGCAAGTGTCTAGACTACCGTATTTTTTGGACTATAAGTCGCACCAACCAAAAATTTAACAATGCATGGGAAAATTATATATATATAAGTTGCACTGGAGTCTCATTTTGATGAAATCCAAAACAAAGAACACACTTCATTTTAAAAGGCATTTAAAACAAAACTCATTAGTAAAATTTTTTATAAGAAATGTTAGTTATCAACACAGGCCTTGAGCACCCTTTTGTGGTATAAAAATAATGGGAAATTATATAATAATATCTTAATAATTCCACACCTAAATCGCTCCTAAGCATATGTTGCACTCCCAGCCAAACTACATGAAAAAACTCACCCACCTGTTGTCTGAAAACTAATGTTTTGTACTATTTTTGTAAAGTTCCACCAATGAATGAAGACTTCATAATGTATTAGCATGTGCACAGTGATAGTTTACTTCTAAATATAGAGCATTAGTAGAAAACATTACTAAATCATTATTCCATTTTTGGGACTGTTTGTGCACAAAATGTATCTTTATCTTATCTGAGTTTTTAACACTCGCATTTTGGTGTTCTGTCCCTTTGTGAACCAAGTGGTTCTATCTGAGTCTGATGTGTGGGGGGCTTCTGTCTCAGAGCCCGAGTCTCCTTTGCCAAGATCTTTCCCCACAGGAAGTAAGTTTAGAATTTCCTGCTTATTCTGCCGTGCCTCTCCATCTTTACGTTATGCCCATCAAGTCATCTCACAACTCATTTACATTATATCCATCTCCTGAAACAGGAACATTATCTATGGTTAAATTGTAGTGCTTTGTTGATGTCAAAATTTACAATTCACCAAAAAGGAAAAATATAGTATTTTTTTCTCTTCTGTATACTGTTTGAGTTCTTGTTATTCTCATAGGTCTTTTGAATTGGACTTCAAAATCAAGCAATTATTTGGATTGTTGTAAGGAATCTGCTAGAAGGGAATGAATAAAGATATTGCTAAGTGTATGTAATAATGCTTCAGAGTGGAGAATATAATAAGCCTACCCCACAAGTCTCAGGTGCTGTTGTCGTATCAGCTGACTTTGCTAAAACCTCATCCAGCTAATGTGCAAACTATCAATCACCTGCTGCTATTTCTTATAGCGTCTAAAATAGATGCTACTTGTCTGTTTTATTTTCTATGTCTACACCAGGGTTGCTCAATATGTCGATTGCAATCTATTGGTAGATTGACAATATTTGATCCAGTCTGTTGGTTTCCCTAGATACACCGTCCTTTTTTACATCCTCCACCATACACTGAATCCATGAAATTTAACCCGCAATGTTGCGAGGAATCATTATATTGGTGCATGCAGTGTTGCAATGTATATCAACATACATAACTACTTAGCTTTGTTGGTAGCCCATAAAAAAGGTAGATCACAGGAAATTGGGTTGTAAGGTAGATCTTGGAGCAAAAAAGTTTGGGGACCCCTGGTCTACACAATTCCAACAAGGGATCTTTGGTGTATTCACAGGAAAAAGGAGTTCCGTTCCAACCACATTTTTGGCACGCCTCGCCCTCACTTCCATGCTGACTTGTGCCCAGCAGGCGTAGAGAAGCACTTCTGTCAGCCACATTTTATTTAGACTTTTAAATACCTTTGGAGATAACGCTAGGATTATAAACATAGATTGATTGCCAATTTAGTAATATAGTAGATGGTGAATATACCTTTAGACAAAAACAAGAATCAGATAACTTGCCGCTGTTTGGCGGCCAGGCAGCTTCAACTAAAGCCGGCAGAACCCTTTGGCGGAATTGTAGACCGTGACGAATCTAATGTCAGCCAGCGCAGCCCGATGCACTCCCTGCCACTAGGGCTTCTCAAGGGTTATTGTTGCAAGATAATATAAAACACAAACACCCTATAGAGTATAGAAGATCTACATACACTTGTAGACATAGCTTGTTTGTCCAGGTTTGAATGAGAAAGGTACTGTTGTGCCTAATAGCCACTGAGAGTGCTTTGTCCCCATGGGGTTGGGGGAGTGGGCTAAAAACCCAACTCAGATGTTTAGACTCGGCCTCAAAATCCTGCCAGCAAAGGAAGTTAAAATGAGTTTATTGCTAAAACTCAGCAATTCGTCATTGATTTGTTTTCAGCATGTACTAAACATTTTTCATCTATTTCAAAACATCATGAATACACTTTGTTACATTTAAATGTTTCCATCCTTTTTCTATGGTGGTAAGTGGGTGTGTTATGTTGCATGGTTACTGTTTCCTGGGTCGTCATCTTTCACCTTTTAGGTCATGTCCACGTATACCACATTTTCAATTTATCTCAAATTTTAATTGTTTCACTGGCAATGTCTGCAGCTCCACCACCACTTCCACCGAAGAATGTCCCAACATCTCCTCTGACAGCAGATGCTCCCTCTCCAAATGACACTGGTAAAATATTCCCAATCTCAGACTAGAGAAATTTCGATAAAATATATATAATGTATGGTTTTGTATTTGTTTAATCTGATATGAACATGAACATTAATGCATTTTATAATTCAAAGTTAATTCAATGCACAGTATTCATCTTCACTAAAACTACGAAAACTCGGAAAACGTACCAGCAAGTCCTTTAATTTGGGTTTTTTTTTTTTTATGTCGTATGATGATACCCAAGGCTAATTGGTCCTCATTAAGAATAATAAGTGATGAAGCTTAACATTTCACTTCTATTAACAAGCTGATCCCGGAATTTACATTTAGTAAATCTGCATGAACAGTTTTAAAATGAATACATACTGACACTGTTTTCAATGCATTTGAAATGGAAATGATTAAAAAAAAGTTGTCAATAAACTACCTTTCAGGACTACAATAACTTTGATTTAAAAATGACAAAACATTTAAATAAATGGGGCTAAAGAACTACATACTGTCATACTTCATACTTCAATCAAACCAACACTGTTATATAAGAAAATCTGTGGCAGGAACCTTGGTGGTCATCTTGTAAATTGTACTTTATTTTCACTGCCTTGTCTACTGTTTCAGAAGCTCTTCTTTGTAAATACACAAAACAAACTCCCAAACAATCTGTGATTAAAGAGTAGCTGTGTGTCTTTTTTATGAACAGAAGCTGAGAATTCCACAAGAAAGACATCCATAGTTGACTTGGATAACTTCTTTGGTCCAGAGCAGGCCAGTTCTACAAAAGAGGATGCAGGTGACACCTGGGTGTGCTTTAGTGAGCAAACTACTGACCACTCACCTCCACCAAAGGAGCCAGCACCTGCAGCTTCCTTTTCCCCACCACCTCCAGAGGAATCAACAACACAATTACCAGCCTCTCCACCTGATCCTGAATTTCCTGCCCCACCTTTACCTGTATCACCCACTCCTATAGAAGACACACCACCTCATCTCGCTAAACCTTCTCCAAAAGAGGTTCAGGTTTCGCCAGTCACAATATCGACGTCACCTTCAGAGGAACCAACGGCACCTATTCCCACTGGACTTTCTACACCCGAGGAGCAAAAAGCAGGCTCACCTACCACAACGTCACACCCTTCACCCAAGGAGCCTCTATCTCCAACTTCAAATTATCCACCTGTTGATTCACCGACCAGCATCCCAACAGTTCCCAAATCAAATACGCCTCCATTATTGACTTCACCCGAGATGGAATTGGTGACATCCTCCATTCTACCGCTCCAGACAAAGGATACAGATGAAACCAGAAACAAAGAGGATGAAGGTGAACGCGCAAGTTCACCCAAAGATGCAAGTTCAGGAAACAGAACTACCCCTCCAACACCCCCTCCTCCAACGTACCGAGCGGTGGTCTCATCACCTGGTCCAACTTCAGCAGGTGCCACGACAAGTGGTAAGTTGACTAATTATTTTTAAATAATCATTTTTAAGTGCAGAGAACAAAGCAATATTGGCTTGTTTCAAAGGGAACTGATTTGACCGAACAACTAATTAACAGCAGCTCCAATGTATAAAAAGGAAAAAAAAATAACCCTGAAAGCCTTAATTTTACTTTGTCTGAGTTAACCATCTATGTGCCAAAGTTGTGAAATTGTGACTAGCATTATTGCTGACCTAAACAAGTCCGGGATTCGCATATGGCGCATCCCATAGTTTCAAGGTAAATAAAAAAAAATCAGATTTGGATCAGGTAAACCAGTGATTTCAACAAAGCCTTTGTCTCAGACCTGTGAGTCCGTAACCAGAATTCCACCATGTGAAACCCCCCAAAAAATCGATATTAAAATGTGTGTGCATATTTCAGCTAAATTTGTGATTTTTAAAGATTATATTATAATTATTAGATAATTTGTAATTTTAGCCCTTCAAGCCATACTTTAATGCAGGGCTGTTAAATCAATTAAACAGCAGGCCAAGAGGGTCCTGGGTTTTGTTTCACCCAATACGTATAGTACAGAAAGTGTAAGCACTGATTTTTCAGTTGAAACAAGCAGCATTTGACTCTAATCTACTGATTACACTTGTACGAGATCATACTGGTGAAAAGGTGACGTTCACATTTAGAGTTTAAACACCCTTACGCTGCATGGTTTTGGTATGTGGGGTGGAAACTAGAGTACCAGGAGAAAACCCATGCAAGCCCGGAGAGAACCTGTAATCACACAGGAAGGCCCAGGCCTGGGATCGAACCTTCAGGACTGTGATGGCGACGCAATTGTTACTTCCAAGTAGATAAAACACACCACATGTTTTACAGGTTCGTCCTCTCCAGTGCGACCTGCGACACCTACAGCAGTCAACCCCACTCCACCCCCTCCTCCACCCCGCCCACCATCAAGACCCAAACTTCCTCCAGGAAAGCCAGGTGTAGGAGATACTGTAAGTATATTTTAGACTTTCAAAATTATAATTTTTTGCTACCCATTTTTGTCCTGGACACAAGTGAAAAGTTGTTTACTGTGCATATTTAGGTATGCAATACCTTTTCTGTGTCATGGCCCGTTTATTTGACCGGATTAGATTTTTTCTTGTAAATGTAGAGAATAGTACATCTGCTTCATTTAATCTTTTTCACGAATTTTATTTTGTCATCACAGACAGCTACGAAAAGAAACCCTTTGTGATAGATAGCCTAACAGTTTTACACCCTATCTTTACACCTTGGAACATTATTCATTATTTCTTTTTTTTTTTTTAATGATACCCAATTTATTTTCTTTTGTTCCAGGTGAGCAATGCACTTTACTTTTCAGAGTCTAAGGGAAACTTAAAACCCTTTATGACTTATGTATACTCAAGACATTAAATGAGACACCATACCAGATATAAAATATACATAATATCTAAACAGATATAAATTAAGATGGTGCTCATATAGTTTACACCAGGGGTGTGATCGGTCAGGCTTCTCGGGTGTAAGGGGGTGTAATTTCCAAGGACTTAGTTTGATCAGGGCTGACCCCACTGACAGAGGCAGGGTCCCTCTGGTTGCAGACCTCTTGGAGCGAGGGGCTTCATAAAAGGCCAGGTGACATGTGTTTTTATTTAAAGATGAAAGAACAAAAACTAACATCAAAAGAAGAAAAATATTTTACTCTAAAGGGCAAAGGACATTAGATATGAACATCGATGTATATAGATGACCGTGAGATAAAGAATTAAGACTGTACTACTGCATGCCTCCTTTATCACACCCAAATGTGGGACCCTGCTACGTTTTCAGATCAGGAAAAAAAACCCTGTAGATTCCATTTGGTTAAGTACAGTTTAAAAATGTATTGTCCCCTCTCCCGCTTCTCCCCAGAATCGTCCATTTAGTCCACCAATTCATTCAGCAAGCCCGCCTCCAGTTGCACCTTTGGCTCGGGCAGAAAGTACTTCTTCCATCTCCTCCGCCAACTCCCTGAGTGCTGCTACCACTCCTACCATCAGTAAGGACCTCTCTGTATCAGGTTTGTACATCTTTGTGTGTCCGTGAACTTTTCTGTCAATATAGTGCATGGCTTAACATATTATTTAAAAATCTACACATCTTTCCCCATCTTCAAAAAAAAGTCGTTGTTTATATTTACTAGTAATGATAAACACATTAGTATATAGGAAATAGTGTTGAATTTATTCATTATTAGTGCTGTATGTATTTTCTAGACTACAATTCACACTTTTTTCATAGTTTGCCAGGGCCGCTGACTTTAGACTATATATGCAGTCTTCCCTCAATTATCGCGAATACACTTTGCGTTTTATTTTCCTGCTGTCTATTATTTATTTATTTAAAAATGTGAAAATCCACATTAAAACTCATAAGGGGAAGCCACTCTTACACTGAAAAAATAAAAGCTTTAATAGGGGTGACCGCAATTTTTCGATTAGCATGGCCGTATCTGGTCTTCATGAACTACTATATTAGTGTTTATTTTTTTCACCTACTACCAACAGCTTATGTTGTTTTTTTAAGCTGTAATTATAATTAAGAAAAAAAACTATTAATATGTTAACATTATCAGGGGCCAATCTTGCCTGTTGTTTCTATTTTACTATTACTTACACATATTTGATGTTTGGGCTTGGTATCTGATAATTTAAGAAACTAACCCCCCCTTCATTTAAAGTAACTTATATTTTTTCCCCCCCTTTCAATTGTGCATTCTTTGGCCGGTGCGACTTATAGTCTGAAACATGTTATGTGACTACTTAAAGTTGTGTCACTTTTTAATTTGAAACGATCTCATTAACAATGTTAGTTTTCCGATTCGCAACAAAACAGAAAGGTAACCGCAAATTTACAATCATTGAAAGTAAGATAAGTTGATCAGGATTCCTAGTTGCAAGCTCATTATAAAAAAAATGTATTTTTATTCAGTGGAACTCTTAAAGGTAGAAACGCAGAATGTGAAGATTCTCAATTTCATTTAATGTTCTCAATGTTATTTAAGTTTTCATATGTTATTTCAGTCATTTGATTTGCTCTTTTTTTTTCCTACCCATGTTTTTATTTGTCCTTTGGCTTGTCAGAAGACGATGCTTATGTAGACAGGCTGCCTTCATTTGAGAGACATTTTGATTCGTTTCCAGGTACAGTAGGGATGTCATCATGGAATTAAGGGGGTGTGGCCTTATTTAATAATTTTCACCAGCATTGCACATGATGAGAGAGTTAAATCAATTTCTTCCAGTACATGTCCTTGAATTTTGTGACAGTAAACTGGAGGCTTGCATCGGTCTTTGACAGTTGCCTAATGGTGTTTGGTCGTTTAAAATCTGTGTTGGCAATCAAAATGAATATGGCTTTTTGCTACACATTTCAAAATCACAATGATACTATGTGTGGAAAGTGAAAGTTGCCCTTACCAAGCCGAAATACCATAAAAATTCTCCAAATTGCCCATCTGACAAACTGAGACATTTGTTGAGGCATTGCCAAAATATATGGTCTACAATGTAATAAGACGCGGGCCGAAAATGTTCGTCCCGGGTGCCGCAGTTGGCCCGCGGGACGCGGGTTTGAGACCCTTGGTCTACATTATATTGCATGTATTTTAAGGTGATAATCGTGTGTGGTGGTAGCCTCTGTTGTAATTAGTGGTTTTACACATAAAAGAAAAGATTAACCATTCCTTATTGGGTCTCATGGGGCAGTTGAAATGGTAAGTAGTAATCTCACTCTATATCCATTTATGCATTGTCATCCAATCATCTGGGATTTTATTTAGTTTGTGGGTGAGCTGGTATCAAAATGGAATCTCGATTTCCCTTTCCATAGCCTTTTCTTCACTCAGTTATGAAAAAAAAAAAACACCTGTCATTGCCCCCTAATAGACACTAACCTAAGGTTTTTTTCTCGTAAATGTAAGAAATACCACACCCACCACACACTTTTTAAATGTAACTGTTATTTTTTTTTCCTTTGCTGTTGTCATGGCAGATCTCTCAAAAACTGATGTATTTGGAACAGCCTCCCATTTTTATGATTCATTTTCCTTCACGCGTGTTACTATATTTTGTTGTCCTTCAGTTGCATCGTGACATGCCACTTGTCATGTATGACCGAACACAAATATCCCTAGTATGTCTTTGAGACTTGAGTTTCACAACTGCACATTTGTAGCCCCCACCATGTTACCATGGAAACCTGCATTCACTAACACACGTACTGTAGTGTGTATTCAGAGTGCTGTACAGGCACTTTCAAATGCCTTTTCTGAATATGCACTTGTATGTGTGCCCTTGAGATCATATGTGCTGGGTTTTGCTTCTCTCTGTCTCTCTCTCTGTCTCTCTCTCTGTCTCTCTCTCTCTCTCTCTCTCTCTCTCTCTCTCTCTCTCTCTCTCTCTCTCTCTGTCTCTCTCTGTCTCTCTCTGTCTCTCTCTGTCTCTCCCTCTCTCTCTGTCTCTCTCTGTCTCTCTCTGTCTCTCTCTGTCTCTCTCTGTCTCTCTCTTTGTTTTTCTCTCCCCTCTCTCTCTTACACTCTCTTTCTATCTCTGTCTCTCTCTCTTTCTTTTTCTCTGTGTCTCTCTCTTTCTTTTTCTCTGTGTCTCTCTTCTTTTTCTCTCTGTCTCTCTCTTTCGTTTTCTCTCTGTCTCTCTTTTTCTCTCTTTTCTCTCTCTTTCTTTTTCTCTCTGTCTCTCTCTCTTTTTCTCTCTTTTCTCTCTCTTTCTTTTTCTCTCTGTCTCTCTCTTTCTTTTTCTCTCTGTCTCTCTCTTTCTTTTTCTCTCTTTCTGTCACTCTCTTTTTCTCTCTTGTTCTCTCCCTCCTCTCTCTCTATTTCTCTCTCTTTTTCTCGCTCTCTCTTACTCTCTCTCTCTCTCTTACTCTCTCTCTCTCAAACCTTCCTTCTTTTCAGATCTGTCAATCCAGTAAAACACAGCCTTTTTACCCTCCCTCGCCATCTGAGCACCTGCCATTTTGTCATTTTCACGAGGCGCCATGTACTACTCCCTTTGTCAGCCACAGTTTGTGTTTCAATCACCGAATCTTGATTTACATCTCACAATATACATCATAAGAATGGCTTGCTAAATTTACATGAATTATCCTGTAGTCCCTCTCTACATGGTTACCACTTTAAAATGAAACGGAAATGACTTGGGCTGGGTATTGCGGCTTTGAGAGAATCATCCAATACGACAAAGGCATATTGTTGCAATATACCTTACAAAATATCGAGCAATGCTTCAATGCTTGTCAATCTTACTGATGTTTACAGATAAATAAAAAAAAACAAGAAGATCAATGTTCAATTTGTTGCATGCAACTGCAAATCAATTTTAGGAATTATAACTTGTTAGCTCTATTCAGTGGTATCAAAAACATGAGTCTACTGACACGCTAGTAGTTGAGTCTTATAAGAATGGCCCTTCCTCATGACCTAATGCTGAAAACCGCCGACATTGCTTTAAGGGAAGACAACTGTGGTGTAGACCAACATTAAATAGTAGCTCTATACGTATGATGTGATGCTCTATTCTCCAAAATCCAAGTTTTAGAGTTTTTTTTATAGCCTAGATTTATAGCATAGCCTCAGTAACATCTAGCCTCAAAAATTCCACTGCGAACTCCATAGTTTGTATTACTCAGGGTTACAAGTTATGTGCTTGATAATCAGTTTTTCTTGCACAAGTCTGTGCTGGTTTCATTGCTGCCTCCCCTAGGCCATCGCTAGGCATTGCATTCAAAACCCCCATCCATTTTTATCTTAGCCCAGATCTACTGACAGTGTTCACTAACTATTACATGATTAGTGCAATTCACTTTATACACAAAAACCAATAGAATCAAACTTGGATTATAAAATGTAAGAGTGTAAATATTCTCATGCTGTATTCCACTGTTGGCATTCAACTCGGCAGCAAAAAAAAAAAATCCATGTCCATATTGTCCCACTGTGTTCCATCATGGCTGCCGTGGTCCTCACTCCCCCAATCCACACCCGCCGGCTTCTACCTTACGTTGTACCTCACAGTGACGTGACGGACCTGCCATGTGAGACTCACGCTATCCTTCTCTCCTTCCCCTCTCACCCACCTCCTTGAATTCCTTTCTTCCTATTCATCCCCGTCCTCTACCACCCAATGTCCCATCCCCACCTATGTACTTCAACCCCACCTTTTTACCCCTACGCAGAGAATGACCAGCCATCCCTTGTATGGTTTGACAGAGGGAAGTTTTATTTAACGTTTGAAGGTAAGTTATTTTCTGCAAAAGGGCTAATAATAGTGCTAACGCAAAGTCTTTGAGGCTCATTTGTGCAAGCTTGGTTGCTGGCCTGCCCCCACTTTCCTCCTGTCTCCTCGACTTTTTCTGTTCCTGAAAAAAAATGACTCCCATCTCTCTACTCTGCCGTCACTAATGTGGCTAAGCCCCATCATGAGCAACGACTAATGCTGTGGTCTCATTTTTGCAATTTTTTTTTACTTCTTGATTCTCATTTCATATGCTTTGTCATGTTTTGTGCATTTCACCTGAACTCTTTTAACATTTCCTTTCATTGTTTATCTTTTTTTTTTAGTTCTTCCTAGTACTGTTCTGTGTTTGGATTATCACAAACATTTCAATTTTAACAACAAAAAAAGCTTGCACATATTTATGATAGCCTCTTTCTCAACTGTAACATGAACAAAATGTTTAAAACAAATATAGTACTTACTACATGTAAATAATTGTATTCACAATCAAAGAGCAGAGAGGAATTAGAAAAAAAAATACTGTTTATACTACAAAATTCTCTATTCTTTGCACCTTAAGCTTTTGTTGCTCATTTTGTCTATATTTGTTTTCTGGGTTGTTGTTTTTTCCAGCATGACTTTAAAAGATACACTACTTCTCTTATATTTTAAGTTTATTTTGCTGCAGAAACTAATACATTATTTTCAAATAAAGTAGAGATATTTTTATTGTATTAATATGTGATGCTTGTTACAATAGGCTGCTCCAGAGGGCCGAGTCCTCTCACCATGGGTGCTCAGGACACGCTCCCCGTGGCTGCTGCGTTTACCGAGACAGTCAATGCCTTCTTTAAAGGGGCCGACCCTGGCAAGTAAGTCGATTGGAAGCTTTTTACTGAATGTGCTTTAGTAGTTACTCGAGTTAACTTAAAAAGGGAGCGATAAAAGTACAACCAATTAAATGATGTCTTATTGCTGTAGATGTACCGTATTTTCACGACTATGAGGCGCACCGCATTATAAGGCGCACCCTCAATGAATGACATTTTTTCCATATATAAGGCGCACTGTATTAAAAGGCGCACTGTATTAAAAGGCGCACTGTATTATAAAGGGCACTGTCTATTTTGGAGAAAATGTAAGACTTAACTGTGCCTTATAGTCGTGAAACTACGGTAATTGCTATTGACTTCCAGGTATGAAGCACTCACTACACAGTCACCTCTAGAGCCAGCCATTGTTGATGTTTTGGATTTTTTTTGTATAAAATCTTGCAGTGGGAGAGGAGCTATATGATGGAAGATTTTGTAAACTAAGATGGCATCTGCATATATAACAGTATTGTTTCAGTTCAGGCGTTTGTGTTTTTTTTAATATCCGACAGTGGTGGTTTTTCGTTTTTGGTTTTCTATTTTTTCCATATATAAGGCGCACTGGATTATAAGGCGCACTGTCTATTTTGGAGAAAATTTAAGATTTTTAAGTGTGCCTTATAGTCGTGAAAATACAGTATGTTCCCATACCGTATATTCGTGAGCTTTTATCGTGTTCTATATTTTCTTTCATTTTATTCTGGTAGAATTTTCAATAACCACTCACTCTTCTCTCCCAGGTGTGTTGTGAAGATCATAGGTGAGATGGTTTTGTCGTTTCCAGCGGGAATCACACGGCACTTTGCCAATAACCCGTCCCCCGCCGTGCTAACCTTCAGCATAACCAACTACAAACGACTGGAGCATGTGCTGCCTAACCCCCAGCTACTCTGCTGGTAAAGACACTTATCGTACACTCGGGGAAAATTAATCAACCATACATTTCTTTCCTGAATGCAGAGTCTCAGCATACATACATTTAATCTGATAGTAAAGATGAATCCCTTTGCAAGTTGTCAAAAACTCAGTAATACATCAACTTATCCATTTGTTTTCTGATTTTACTTCAGTTTTTTATATTAAGTTCTTTTTTTTTCTTGCATGTAGAATAAAAAGCATGAGATGATTTAGGTCATCAAGAAGGTTCTCACTCATGGTATTTCCTTTTACCCTTTGACTGCAACAGCGTGAAGGGGTTCCCCTTTTTATAGAAATTGTACATAATTTTGGTGAAGCCCAATTCATTTATTTGATTCATACATATTTTACTGTCATTTTGCATGGAAATCCAATGCTGAAACATTTTGCTAATTATTTGTACAGTGTTCCCTCGCTACTTCGCGGTTCAGCCACCGCGGATTCAGAGCTTCGCAGACTTTTTTGGGGGAAAAAAATACAAATATTACATTGAGACAACATTTTTTTACAGTTTTTTTTGTTATAACATGAATTTCACTCTCTCTACCCGTATTCCATATGGTGTACTTAATAAAAAAAATAGCATTTTTTTTAAATTAAATTCAAATTAAGCATTTTTGAAGGGGAATCCCTACTTCACGGAAATTCACTTATCGCGGGTGGTCCCGGTCCCCATTAACTGCGATAACCGAGGGAACACTGTATTTGTTTAAAGAAAGTTTTGGAAGTTGGTTATGTTTTATTTTTTTTCCCTAGTGACACTGTCACACAAGCCAGGGCTGATGCCAAGGACTTCTGGGTGAATATGCCAAACCTGATAGCTCATTTAAAGAAGGTATCAGAGCAGAAGCCACAGGCAACATACTATAATGTGGATATGCTGAAATATCAGGTG